>NW_006408519.1:13275015-13276146 GCF_000296735.1 Chrysochloris asiatica | reverse complement strand
AGCCTCGGAAACTCTGTACAGGATCACTATGGGTCGGAACCGACTCCACGGCACACAGCCACCACCACCATGGCTATAAAAGCGATATAACTTGCAGAATACATAATTATTGTATTTACAAATGGTTAAAATATTTATAAATGGAAAAAAAATATTCTTAAGCTGAATTTAGGTGCTATTAATGATTTTTGGTTCATGCCCCATTATAATTGTGAAAAATTTCTGTTGTCCGAAAAGAAAAGTAATGCTAACACTCTCTATAAGACTATACACCATGTATACTCTATGGGATGCCTAATAGAATTTTACAAATGCCTAACTTTAAAATTGTAGTGTAAGAATCACATGAACTGTTTGTGTTGGTTGCAATATTTCCCTTCCAGCTTCAAATAATTCATTTTAAAGGAGTGAGTTATTCAGCTGATGAAAACTTATTTTAGGTGTCTACTGAAAGCTATAACCAGAAAAATAATCTATGATAATTTCTTTTTTAATAAAACATTGAAGATATAATTAAAATTTCCTTGAGTTCCTATATTTTATCATTGATCCTATTACTAGCTTCCTTCCTAAGACATAAATTCCATTCCGAATTTGGTACTTTTTCTTATTTTTCCTCTTTCTCTTGCTGCGTAGATGTCTACTGAAAGCTGTCACCAGAAAAATAATCTATGATAGTTTCTTTTTTAAAATAAAACATGGAAAATATAATTAAAACTTCCTTGAGTTCCTATATTTTATCATTGATCCTATTATTAGCTTCCTTCTTCAGACATAAACTCTGTTCGGAATTTGGTACTTTGTCTTCTTTTTCCTCTTTTTCTTGCTGCACTCAGTAGCCTGATGGTATAAAGACCATAAAGATTAGCCTAAGCTACCACATAGAGCAGTTGTACCTTATCACATGGAGTAACTATTAGTTAAAGAATGACTCAATTGCACCTTATAACAGCATATAGGTTGTACATTTTGTTTTGTTTTTTCTATATGAAAACAGAACTGTTGTTGTTGTTGTTGTTAAGTGCCATCGAGTCGGGTCTGACCCATAGCGACCCTGTACAGGGTTTCCGAGGGTGTAAATCCTTATGGGAGTAGAAAGCCTCATCTTTCTCCCGTGGAGCGGCTGGTAGT
>NW_006408519.1:13272013-13273155 GCF_000296735.1 Chrysochloris asiatica | reverse complement strand
TAGAAAAAGGAAATCGTCGAAAAATGTCATCGAGAACACTTAATTGTGCTCATGAAGATGTAATCTTACATGCTTAAATTTTATTGAAGATTATTCAAAAATGTTTTCAGCAGTATGTTGACAGGGAGCTTCTAGAAAGTCATGCCAGATTTATAAGAGGATGTGGAGGGAGGGGTATCATGCTGATGTCAGATGGATCTTGGCTGACAGCAGAGAATACCAGAAAGATGTTTGCCATTTGTTTGTTCTTTTGGCAGCCCATGATACTTTAAATACCCTCAGGTTTATTGGCAAGGCAAAGACATTCAACTGTGTGTATCACAACAAACAATGAATAACATTACAAATAACCGGTATTCAAGAACATTTAATTGTGCTCTAGAAGAACTTGTGCCTAGACCAAGGGGCAGGCATTCTAATAGAACAAGGGGCTATTGAATGGTTTAAAATCAAGAAAGTTGTGTGGCAGGGTTGTGTTCTTTCACCATACTTGTTCAGTCTGCTTGTTGAACAAATAATCTGAGAAGTTGGATTACATCAAGAAGAATGTGGCATCAGGATTGGAGAAAGACTCATCAACAGCTTTTATATGTGAATGACGTAAATTTGCTTGCTGGAATTGAAGAGAGCTTGAAGTACTTTTGGATGAAGATCAAAGACTATAGCCTTTAGTATGGATTGCACCTCAAAGCAAAGAAAATGAACATTTTCGCAAATGGACCAATAAGCAAAATCGTGATAAACATAAATGATAGAAGTCAAAGACTTCATTTTCCTTAAATCCATAATTAACGCTCATGGAAGCAGCAGTCAAGCAATAAAATGATACATTGCATTAAGCATATCGGCTTCAAAAGACCTCTTCAAAGTATTAAAGAGCCAAGTTGTCAGTCTGAGGACTAAAGTGCACCCAACCAAAGCCATGGTCTTTGCAATACCTCATATGCATGTGCAAGATGGACAATGAATAAGGAAGACAAAAGATTTGATGCATTTGAATTATGCTGTTGAATGAGAATATTTAAAGTATCATGGACTGCCAGAAGAACAACAAAAAAAGTGTGTTATAATAAGTACATCTTGACTGCTCCTTAGAAGTGAGAATAGTGAGACTCATAGTTTGGACCTGTTGTCAGGAAGGA
>NW_006408519.1:13257295-13258178 GCF_000296735.1 Chrysochloris asiatica | reverse complement strand
GGGAAAATAATGATAAGATGCTTGGCTGTCATTTGAATCTGGGTTTCCCTGGCATACCCATTATAAAACAGACACTCGAGAGGGAGAGAAAGGAATAACCAGAAATATCACCATAGAAAGCTTGTAAGTCCGTCTTATGCCTATAAACTGATTGGAATACCTACAATGGGGCTACAACATGACCAATAAATGAGGCTTCCTGTGGAGCCTCTGTATTAATAAGACCATAGGTGGAATCCCGAACCACATCCAGAATCTTCTGAGATGGAACATTTCCATTTGAAAGACAAGCAGATCAGCTTGGAGTGGCTAGAAGAACAGAAGGTATTTGTTGAAAGAAAGACCGACAGGAACATATAAAACAATATAAGCAGTCCAACTGATTACTACAAGAACAAGCAAGTGTCTCACCAAGGAGACATCAAGACAAGTGGTGGGTTCCCCACAGGGCAAACCCCTTTCCAAGACTAAGACTCAATGGGAATACACACTCTGATTGGCGACCACGTTTGTCATCAATAAGAGGAAGTGAGGGAAAAGCAGCAATGAAGCTTTGAGCTAAGCCCTCCAATGTTTAATAGACTCAGTGAACCCGGGTGGAGACCTGGTTGGCCAGCAGTGTGGCAAGACCTGGGACTCTTGGGCCCAGAGTCAGTGACATAGCCACAGAGGACTAGAATGCAGAGTGAAGCATCTAGCTGATAAGAGAGAGCATATGCATAAGAACAACCACACTTGCAGATAATACCCACTTGACTTGGCCTCAATGACTGGATGATCAGAGATCAACTAGAAGAAGAAAGAAGAGGTAAGAAAGAGTTGTTGTTGTTTTCTGGTGCCATCGAGTTGGAACCAACTCATCGCGACCCCATGCACAGCAGAA
>NW_006408519.1:13247737-13256491 GCF_000296735.1 Chrysochloris asiatica | reverse complement strand
ACTTTGCGGTCTAGGAGAGGAGGTCCCTGGGACCATCAAGGGAGAAGAGCGGAAAGCAGGACCCTACCAAAAGAAGCAATGATGCCAGAGATAGAGGCAGAGATGATGACGTGGAGAGATGGAGCAACTGGGGACTGTAGACCCAGAGAGGGAGAGGGGCTGCATGCTAATGACTGGGGGGCAGGCTTGTTGGTTACCCTTTGGTTGGTTGATGATGCATGGAGGGGATTGTAACCATGGCAATGAAATAATATACTATAGGATGAATGTAAAGCTGAAAAATTTCTCCCATGTAAACTATCACATAATTCACAATAAAACTTAAAAAAAAAAAAGGTCACTGTGAGTCATAAACTACTAGATGGCACTTACTAGCAACAGGCACAACAGTAGAAGATACAAGTAGACTGAGTATAATTCGTGAGACTAAAGTTCCAAAGTCCAAGACATAATATCTCAGTAGAAAGAGAGAGAGGAGGAAAAAGCTTCTGAAGTTTCAATGTATAAATGATGTAGCGTATTCTCTGGTGCAGGAGACTGCATCTACTAGTTCTTTCATATAAGTCAGATCTGTTTCTTCATACTGACAGGAGGAGAGAATGGTCTTGTACTGAAATGAGGTCAGACTGTATTACAAATATGCAGTCATGAAATTCTCATGAATTTATTTGCAAACATCACTTTTTCATATTTTATTTATTTCTCTCGTTTATTTTTTTAAATTTTCCATAAAGTTCCAACTTAGTTAACACATTTTAATTAATGTTACTACATGTAGCAATTTACACATTAAAATTTTCTCAGCCCAATATTTATACTAGCCAAAACCCACTGACACCATGCTGAATCAGACTGAAGGTGATCCTATAAGACAGGATAGGACTATTCCATGAGGTTTCCAGGCTGTAAGAACACCACATCTAGGCCCCTGCAGAGTGCCTGGGAGACTCAAACCACCAATCTTTTGCTTAATAACTGAGCAATTTAACCACTCTGTCACAAATATTCCATAACATCTACACTACAGAAAATTTTATTTGACATACCTCTGTCTCTGTAACAGGTGTGACTAGATGTGATCATTCTTTACAATGTTCTTTTTGTGTGTGTGATAGCAAAAGCAATCAATTGTCAGAAATTTATATTTCTGTTTTTAAATGAGTAACTTATTTTATAAAAAGGTGCTCAAACTGGTTCCTATAAGACAGAGGCTTTCCAAACTCCTGCATTAATACATCATCTCTAATACCAACTATTCTCCATCAACTTAATTCTCTCCCTCTTGTCTTTGGACTTGATAATTTCCTGCAACATCTCAAAGAGTTCATGGGTTGTACTTATACATATGGGCTTTATTAGGAAAGTAACAAGATCAGGATCAACTTGGAAGTAACAGGAGTGATTCAGGATGCAGTTCTTCAATGAGAACAGCTTCTTATTTGGCCGTGTCCACTAGCATAAGGCTCTGCAAGGGACTGACATTTCACTCTCAGCCTAGGCCCCCATTTGCAGCCTTAGCCCAACTTGGGTCTGGCTTCTACCTTGTTTAGGCAAATGTTACAGTTCTTCTTCTTCTTTTTTTTTTTTTTTTTTAGCACTTCCTTTAAGTGCCTATAGACACCCTATTCATCCAGGAAGTCTCTTGACCAAAGGTACTCAGCTCTCTATCTCAGGGGGTCAACTCACCCACCCTGCTCAAAGGTCTAGGAAATCCACTGTTCTGTCTAACCCTAGTTCTGCTGCTATAGTTTCTCTTCTGCTGAATTCAGTGCTTGCCACCACTTTTTCCTGTTGTCATGCCATCTCTCATGGTCTTCAGTTTTACATCTCTCTCTCACTCTGTGTGCATGGTGTTTTCCTAAAATCTCTGTCAAGGAAGCTAGTTATATAGTAAGTTCCTTATTAATTGCAAGGTTTTGTCCCTCCCAGTAACAATACCCCCTGCTACTCAATTCCCTACTAGGGCTCCATACACCTTATTTGAATAGTTCAGACCCGTAAGATTTCCATGCACCTTATTTACTTCAGCAGACTGTCCAGATCCTCACTGAATCACAAGCACATTCATTTCATAGTCTCACCCAATAATTTTGTGGATATTACAAGAGTCCTGGTGTGGCACTATAGGATAATGCATTGGACCACAAGGTCAATTTGAACTGCAAGGTTGGTGGTTCAAACTTATCAGCTCCTCCTCAGAAACCCTATACTAGTTCACTTTGAGTCAGAACCAACTCAATGACACTTAACAACAACAAAAACAACAAGACAATAGCTAGAAAGGTCATATAAAAGTAATTCACTATGCTACAATTTGCCACATTGGTGATATTATCTTTTACTGAAAGTTAAATTGAAAACTTAAAGTATCAAATTTTTTCAGTTTATAATGTCAGCTAAAAATGTGACAATGTGTTTTACAACCGACTGCCAAATATAGGAAGCTAAATAGATAAATGTATCTTTTTTTATTTAAATGCTTTTTATAACAAAATATTTTTAAAACTTTAAATTCATCCAATAAATTTACATCCAATAAATGAAGATTTTATTATCTTTTAAAAAAATTTTTGTTCCTGCAAAGTATCTATTGTATCATATTAAAGTGGTTTCTTTACAGCAATTTTCAGTAATATGAAGAATGATAGTATAATTTTTGAAACCTATACAAGTGTCTCTTTTGCTGGTTTGAATTGCTTTTCAGAGTAATCTTCATACAGCAATAATTTAAATCATATTTGACACATGTTGAGTGTTATTGATTCAATCTGAAAATTGTAGTCTATTTAAGAATACTAATAATGATTTTAAATGGAATTATAAAATATTTAAGTTCTTTAAGCTCTATAAAAACCTCATTAGAATTTAGAGTAAATGATTTGAAATGACAAGGATTAAACTGAAATGAATCAGGAATATTAAATATATAGTCAAGCAAGATTTGAACAGAGAATAATCTTATGTAGTAGAACCTATATTAAATTACGTATTCATTTCCAAATTACTTCTTGGGCAAAAGTCATTTGGGGAACAGAAAATACACACTATAAATCCCCTTAAATCTGTGACCATATAATGGTCTGTTTTAGGCTGGGTTCTGTAGATGAGCAAAACCAGTGAAATTTATATATGTCTGTTATATATAAAGACAAGTTTATATCAAGGAAATAACTCTCAAATGTAGAGGTAGGAGACTCCCAAGTCTGAGTTTGGTGAACCATGATAGGCAGACAGGCAGGCATGTCCAGCAGTTAAAATGGCAAGATTCTGATGTCTCCCAGGATCAGCAGGTGATAGAACAGACCATTGGCTTAAGTCCAAAGAATTGGAGGTCAGAGGAAGAGCCAGATGCATAATCCAGACCCAGCAGAAAGCAAACAAATTTTACCTGAGTGTCCAATAGATTGGAAGCAGGCCACATTCCTAAGGATGCATCCTATCAATTGATTGACTGCTGATAACCAGTCATCATAGTTCATTGAAGTTCATAGCCAATCACCAGAGAGTTAATTACACTGTATTAGATCTCTCTATGGTAATAACTACAGCTCAACTTCCAAACCACTGGAAATCCTGATCCAACCAATTTGACACACAATCTGAACTATCACAGATCTCTTTTATTTTCCCCATAGTAACTAACAGCTGTTTGAACTCCTTCTCGTGTCTCCATTTCTATTTGCTTCCTTTAGAAATATGCAATATTTATGAATGAAAGTCATATTATTTTCAATTCTAACAGTAAAATCATGTAACAAAGTTTAAGCATAATACTGTTTTGTAAAATTCCAGCACTCATTTCTATTAAATTCCTTTACTCCAAAGGTATATATTAAATATCATAGTTTTTTTTTTCCAAAAAAAAAGGAGATGATGTCTTTTGATGGAAGCAGGAGCAGTGCAACTAAAATTGCAAGAACCAGAAGACAGAGTAACACTATTCACAGAACTTTAAGAAAAATGTATCCAAATATCTGACACCCAATCAAAATATCATTCAAATATGAAGGAGGAAGGAAAGTTCATGTGTACATATACATACATTATAAGTACTCCAACTATTTCAAATTCATCATGCTGAATAAACTAATAAACAGAATATAATACCATTTATACATGGTTCAGCATGCACAGGCAAACAAAATATAAGCACTGTTAGGGAAATAGATGCCATAAAGTTATAAAGTAGAGAAAAATTATATTACCTATAGAGAACTTCCAGAGGTTCAAGCCAGATTCAGAAGAGGCTGTAGAACCAGGGATATCATTGTTGATGTCCGATGGATCTTGGCTGAAAGCAGAGAATATCAGAGAGATGTTTAACTGTACTTTATTGACTTCGCAAAGGCTTTAAATTGTGTAGATCATGACAAACTATGGACAATATTGTGAAGTATAAGTATTCTGGAACACTTACTTGTGCTCATGAGGAATCTGCACCTGGACCAAGAGGCAGTTGTTTGAACAGAGCATGGGAACACTGAATGGTTTAAAATTAAGAAAGGTGTGCGACAAGGTTGTATTCTTTCACCATATTTATTCAACCTGTATGCTGAGCAAATCATCTGAGAAGGTGGGTTATATGAAGAAAACGTGGCATCAGGATGGGAGGAAGACTCATTAACAACCTGCGATATGCAGATGATACAACCTTGCTTGTTGAAAGTGAAGAGGACTTAAAACATTTACTGATGAAGATCAAAGAGCACAGCCTTTGTTATGGATTACTTCTCAATGTAAAGAAAACAAAAATCCTTACCACTGGACTGATAAACAACATTCTTATCAACAGAGAAAAGATTGAAGTTGTCAGGGATTTCATTCTTCTTGGATCAAGTATCAACACTCACGCAAGCAGCAGTCAAGATATCAAGCAATGTATTGCATTAGGCAAATCTGCTGTACAAGACCTTTTTAAAGTGTTGAAGAGCAAAAATGTCATCTTGAGGACTAAGGTGCATTTGACCCAAGCCACGGTATTTTCAATAAGCTCATATGCATGCAAAAGTTGGACAGTAAATAAGGAAGACTATAGAAGAATTGATGCTTTTGAAGTGTTGGAGGAGAATATTGAAAGTGCCATGGGCTGCCAAAAGAAGGAATAGATCTGTTTTGTAGGAAGTGCAGCCAGAGTGCTCCTTGTAGGCCAAGATGGCCAAACTTCGTCTCTCATACTTCAGACATATTGTCAGGAGGGACCAATTGCTGGAGAAGGATATCATGTTTGGTAAGATGGAGGGTCTGAGAAAAAGATGAAGACCCCAATGAGATGCATTGGCCAAGTGGTAACAATGATGGACTCAAGCGTGGCAACAATAGTGAGGTTGGCCCAGGATCGAGCAGTGTTTTGTTCTGCTGTGCACAGGGTCACTATGAGTCGGTGTCGACTCGATGGCACCTAACAACAACAACAACAACAACAACAACATAGAATGTTCAAGTTAGAATCAAGTTGGAAAATCAGAGGATGGTATAAGGTAATGACAAGCCATAGACTTAAAAAGGGATAGGAAAAGCAATACAAGATTGTGAATATATCTAGTTTATTAATATTGAGTTGCTGTATTCATGTGGCACTGTAGGATAAGCTCTGTACTGCTAACCACAGCGTTGGCAGTTCAAACACACCAGCCACCCCTCAGAAACTCTTTTACAGGGTCTCTATGAGTTAGAACTGGCTCATAAGCACTGAACAACAACAAAAACATCCTGTTATAGTGCTGTAGGATAAACACTGAACTTCTAATTTCAAAGTCGATGGTTCAAATCCAACAGTCTCTCCTCAGAAACCCATATAGGTTGCTGCGAGTCAGAACTGACTGACCAGCACTTAGCAAGAACATTCCTCCCCCCCCCTAGAGTCTTCAGAGAAAGCATTCCCCAGTGAACACCTTGGTTTCAGATGTCTAGCTTCTAGGTTGTATGAACATAAACTTCATTTGTTTCAAATCACCTATTTCTGGTAATTTGCCCTAGAAAATGAATACATATACTATTGTACTTGTGCAATATTACTGCATTAGTCTTATTTCATTTCAGTGTCTGAGTCAGGGTTTAATTACAGCAACTTTTAAAATATTTAAATATTACTTATTTGAACTAAAGAAAAATTGATTGCTCTAACAATCTAAATTTTAATAATATTCACCAATTTAATATGCCCATGTCAATATCTTACTTGTTCTATATAAACTATTCTAAAGTGCATGCATTGAATTCACTACTTCCAAGGACTCCTGGTGTGGTGCTGCAGGATTAGCACTGGATTGCCAATCACAGGGTTAGCAGTTCAAATCCACCATCTGGTCCTCGGAAACCCCATACAGGATCGCTATCCATCAGAATTGACTTGACAGCACTTAACAATAATGACAACAATAGTGTTGATAGCATTAGGAGAATATCTACATTCTTGCTGCTACCATTTTGAAATATTTTTCAGGTTTTTTGGGTTGTAGCCAAGAACGGCAATCCAAAATCTATGTTTTAAGGAAATGACATTGCATTTTGTTGTGTCTGACTTAGCCAACCCAAGTTTGGTGGCTTGTTACACTATTTATAAGCAAATAGGACCCAGTATTTTCTTTTACAGTATCTATTGGAGGACATAAAAGGACTGAATCTTCTTTAGCTAATTCATCTTGGGAGCAGATTTCATTGTTCTCACCTTCTCTCCACCTCCCATGCTGTTTCTCAGATCTTTCTAAATCACCCACATCTGTGTAATTCACTAGGTGATCCTACACTTATTGTACTGTGATAATTGCCTCCCATATCTGTGGGTCAGAACCTTTTATCCTAGAACTATGTCAAACTCACACTGGCAGCACTCAGAATGTAAAAGGAAATTATGTATAATTCATGTGTTCAGTCCATATCTGTACTTTCCTTTTAATGATTGCCATTAGTATACATAAAATTATTGCTGTTGTTAAATGCCATTGAGTAGGTTCCCACTCATAGTGACCCTATATACATAACAGAATGAAACCCTACCCGGTCCTGTGACATCCTCACAATTATTGCTATGTTTGAGCCTATTGTTGCTGCTAGCCTGTAAATCTATGTTGTTGGAGGTCGTCCTCTTTTTTGCTGGCCCCTCACTTTTACATGCATGATGCCGTTTTCCAAGGACTGGTCCTTCCTGATAATATATCCAAAAGTACAAGAGACAAAGTCTTACCATCCTTGTTTATAAGAAGCATCCTAGCTGCACTTCTTCCAAAACAGGTATGTTGGGTCTTCTGATTGTTGTTGTTGTTGTTAAGTGCCATTGAGTTGGTTCCGACCCATAGCAACCCTGTACAGGGTTTCCGAGGGTGTAAATCTTTACAGAAGTAGAAAGCCTCATCTTTCTCCCACAGAGCAGCTGGTAGTTTCAAACCACTGACCTTAAGGTTCACAGCCCGATTCGTAACCACTACACTACCAGAGCTCCTTATAGTCCCTGGTATTTCAGTGTTCTTCTACAACACTATAATTCAAATGGATCACTTCTTCTACAGTATTTCTTATTCATTGTCCAACATTCATATATGCGTGAAGCATTTGAAAATATCATGGCTTGAGCCAGGCACCCCTTAGTCATCAGACAGATCTCTTTGATCTTGAACACTTTTAGAAGGTCTTTTGCAATAGATTTGCCTAATGCAATACATAATTTATCATTGACAGCTGCTCGCATCAAAGTGGATTGTGGATACAAGCAAAATGAAGTCCGTGACCACTTCTGTCTTTTCTCCGTTGATCATGATGCTATTTTTCAGCACAGTGGTGAAGGTTTTTTGTTTTCGTTACACAGAGGGGCAATCTAAACTGAAGGGTGTAGTCTTTGATCTTCATCAGGATTTTAAGTCCTCCATGCTTCCAGCAAGCAAGGTCTAAACATCTACATATCACAGGTTGTTATTAAGTCTTCCTCCAACCCTAGCTATTAGGTTTCTGTTAAAATGGACCTCTTAAAAATGTATGCTGTAACACTAAAGCTTTTAAGGCATGGTTTTTTAAATTCTCAAAAAATATGCCAGTTACGGAGCAGAGAGAGTGAGGACGCTGCTGGCTCCGGTCTCACAGCCATTGCTGTACATTGAGCTCCCTAGAGACAGCGCCAGGCCAGGCAGAGCCGGATGGCAGTGGGTGCACTCTGTGCCTCACAGAGGGAAAAAAGTAATAACTAAACATAGGCAAAGGAGAGCCTAGGAAGCAGAGAGGCAAAATGTCATCCTATGCAGTTTTTGTGCAAACCTGCCGGGATGAGCACAAGAAGAAGCAATCGGATACTTCAATTTATCAGAATTTTCCAAGAAGTGCTCAGAGCGGTGGAAGATCATGTCTGCCAAAGAGAAAGAAAAATTTGAAGACATGGCAAAAGTGGACACGGCCCGTTATGAAAGAGAAATGAAAACGTATATCCCTCCTAAAGGGGAGACAAAAAAGAAGTTCAGGATACCAATGTACCCAAGAAGCCTCCTTCAGCCTTCTTGTTTTGTTTGGAATATCGCCCCCAAATCAAAGACGAGCATCCCAGTTACCCATTGGTGATATTGCAAAGAAACTGGGAGAAACGTAGAATAATACGGCTGCCGATGACAAGCAGCCTTATGAGAAGAAGGCTGCTAAGCTGAAGGAGAAATACGAAAAGGATATCGTTGCCTACTGGACTAAAGGAAAGCCTGATGCAGCCAAAAAGGCTGAGGAAAGCAAGAAAAAAAAGGAAGCAGAGGTAGCGTAGTGGTTACGAATCGGGCTGCGAAC
>NW_006408519.1:13230147-13246857 GCF_000296735.1 Chrysochloris asiatica | reverse complement strand
GTTGGTGCACAGCACAAATTAATTATATATGGGATGGTAGTTTTTTGTTTTTGTTTTTTTTATCTTCAGCTGTCTGATGCTGCTTATATGAAATAATTGTTTTGTTGACTACCACTCTGTAGTTGCAAACAAAAAAAGTTGCAGCTGTTTTGTTGACATTCTGAATGCTTCTAAGTAAATACAATTTTTTTATTAGAAAAAAAAAAGTACCAGTGGAAGTGCATAATCTACTTTTGCAGGAAGTCCTTCTAAAGTCTATTTAGAACTGTATAGTCCATGCCACTCACAAATTTAGCATATACATGCCACACTTTGTTTTCATTTAATCTGAATATTTAAATTCTTGAAAATCCACAAATTCTACTATGCCGTATTCTTAAAGATTTTAAGACTAGGCTTGGAGTGATAGAGGTGACATTTGATAAGCTGTGAGAATGCTTAACGCTTGCTGTTGCTGTTAAGTGCCGTCGAGTCGGTTCCGACCCATAGCGACCCTGTACAGGGTTTCCGAGGGTGTAAATCTTTACGGGAGTAGAAAGCCTCATCTTTCTCCTGCGGAGCGGCTGGTAGTTTCGAACCACTGACCTTAAGGTTCGCAGCCCGATTCGTAACCACTACGCTACCAGAGCTCCTTTAGGCTACTGAATATAATTAGATTGCTGTGGTTGTTGTTAAGTATTGTTTAGAGGCTCTATTTCATAGCTACCCTGTTTCCAAGGATTAGCTAGTACTTTTGAACCTCCAACTTTGTAGTTGCCAATCCAGCGCTTATCCTACAGGACTCATAGTGAACACGTATCAGGTTTTTGACACTGTAAATCTTGAAGGAGAAGGCAGCCTTATTTTTCTCCTGGGGTGTGCCCAGTGGGTTCCTAATCATGGTGACTCTGCTTCTGAAGAGTGGCTGTTAGATTTGCACTGCCGACTCTGTGATTAGCAGTCAAGTTCCCATCCTACAGTACCACCGTGTCTCCTTGAATACACTTTAACTGTTCCTATACTGTGGGACGTTGAGTTGTGATATATTCAGTCCTGGTGTGGCACTGTAAGATAGACACTGGATTGCTAACCACAAGGCTGGCAGTTCAAACTCACCAGTCATTCGTCAGAAGCCCCGTACAGGATTGTTATGAGTTGGCACCCACTAGAGAGCACAAAACAATAATAACAACTCCTTGTTAGGAACAAGCATCACAGGTGGGTCTAATTATTTTCTGATTCATGCGAATACATTCATGATCCACTGCACAAATATACCCAGGTCTACTGAAAGTTCAAGCATCGTTCCCCAAAGTCTGGCATATCAATGTTAGGAGGGTACTCAAAATGGCCCAATTTATGTGGAATCTTGGGATCAGTTAGCAAGATTCTGAATGACTTGCCTCTAAGAGACAGCACTAGGTCTGATAGAGGCTCTATCTGTCCTTCTTTATTTTGAGCCAAGGAGTTTGCCTAGTTGCCACAAACTCAGTTGTTGTTGTTGTTAGGTGTCTTCAGTTGGCTATGGCTCAAAATGACTCTATGCACAATAGAACAAAATACTACCCTATAGTGAGTCATTCTCATGTTGTTGGTCTGTTTGAGTCTGTTGCTGCTGCCAATATGTCAATCCATCTCATCGGAGGTCTTCCTCATTTTCACTGATCCTCCATTTTATCCATTATTATGCCCTTCTCCAGGAAATGGTCTATCCTTAAAACAAAGTATGAGAGATGTTGTCTTTTCATCTGGATGGAAAGAGCAATCTGGCTGTATTTCTTGCAACATAAGATTTGTTTGCTCTTCTGGTAGTCCATGGTACTTTCAATATTCTTTTCTAACACTATAACTCAAACACATTGATTCTTCTATGGTCTTTCTTGTTCCAGGGAGTACTGAATGTTTTATATATATAATGTGCACCAAGGTTAAAATTTTTCATCATACTTATTCGTCTGTATGTTAAGCAAACATTCTGAGAATTTGGATTACATGAAAAACAACATGGCATCAGAATTAGAAGAAGACTCATTAAAAATCTTTGATATGCAGATAACACAGCTCTGCATGCTGGAAAGAAAGAAAACTTAAAATACTTACTGATTAAGAAGATCAAATGGCTGTACCTTAATGTAAATAAAATGGAAATCCTCACAACTGAATGAGTGAGTAACATCATGATAAATGAGAAATGATTGAAGTTGCCAAAGACTTCATTTTTCTTGGATCCACAATCAACTGAAATGGAAGTAGCAGTCAAGAGGCCAAAGGATATATTGCATTAGACACCTAACAATCAATAGAATACGGTAAAGTATAAATCTCTAAAATCTGAGGATCTTGATGTGTGCAATGCAGCAATCTAAAAGCAGAGTCTGAACATCATCTTAAAGTCTTGACATGAGTCAAGAATCCATGTTGAATTTAAAATGACCTTTTCTAAGTGCTGTTTTTCTCTCCTGTGCTTAACGTTTGTGTAGATGTTGTTGTTGCTGCTGTTAAGTGCCATTGAGTTGGTTCTGACTCATAGTAATCCTGTACACGGGTTCCAAGGTATGGCTGGTGAGATTGAGCCATCAACCTTGTGGTTCCAACCAACCTGTGGCCCAATGCTTATCCTACAGCACCATACCAGGAGTCCTTGTGTAGACATGGCCATATACATTTAAAGAAACACCTTTTCTCTGTGATCAGACAGATGTAGAATGTCATAGCAAGTTCCTCAGGGGGTCTTTCTTCTGTGGCCAAACAGATGCAGGATGTGATAGTGTATACCCAACAGATATTGGTGCACAGTGGTATTTACACATCTTTAAAATGGACTCTCAGAAAATAAAATGCTTAAGAAAGCAGTTTTTAAAATATATTACCAGAAAAGCATGCTCTGCCTTTGACCTATGACCACCCAATAAATCATTGAAAAACACATTTGCCTATAATTATGGACACCTGATCCAAGCTATGGTATTTTCAATCACCCCATAAGCATGTGCAAGTTGGACAATGAGTAAGGAAAACTGAAGTTCTGTGGTCACAAAAAGGATTGTGTGCTGTCTTCAGCCATTTGTCTTTTATTTGAGTTTTTAATATTCCTGGCATCATCTTTTTTAGTGACCAGGCACTACCCACTGCTTTTACCATGCCTAGATTTAGCACATAGTTTTCACTGACATTTCAGAAAATGCTAGAATGGAGTAGGGCCACATTACAGGAATCATTTATTACAGCAAGAGCTTAATTTTATCAATAGAATGGGTCGTATTAATATACATAAGTCACGTTATTAGCAACAAATTGGTTTTATGGGTAAAATTTTTAATGGCAATTTTCATATAGCATGTAATTGCTCTAATTATAATGACAATAACCATATATATCTTTATTCTTATTATTGACATTGCTCTGATTTAACAGACTTTGTCTTTAGATAACTAACTGATGGTATCAAGGAATGGGGATCCTTCCTGATGGAGGACATACAACTACCTGTCCATCTGGTGAATTTATTTCCATCTCTCTAGAGGTATCAGTCTAAGTGCAGCAGGAGATATTAGCAATGGCAAATAATCTTCCCTTCTGAGCAAACAGAAAATATAAGACCATCTTTTGTTTTAAATGATTTTAGTGAAAGTATGTTGTTGTTGCTGTTGTTGTTAAGTGCCATCAAGTTTTTTCTAATTAATAGTGACTCTATATAGAGTTTCTGAGGCATGGC
Source organism: Chrysochloris asiatica (assembly GCF_000296735.1). Lineage (NCBI taxonomy): Eukaryota > Metazoa > Chordata > Mammalia > Afrosoricida > Chrysochloridae > Chrysochloris > Chrysochloris asiatica. The sequence continues at coordinate 13,243,163 of NW_006408519.1, read as the reverse complement.
TGGCACATTCGAACTACCAAACTTGCAGTTCAAATCAACCTTATAGTCCAGTGCTTATTATACTTATTATACAAGGACAAGCAACAGATTAATGCCATAAGATGCACGCTGTTAAATTTCCTGGAAAATCCATCTTTTTAAAATCATGTTGTTGTTAACTGTCATGAAGTTGGTTCGGTCTCCTGTATAGGGTTTCTGAGGAGCAGCTGGTAGGTTTGAACTATCGACCTTGCTGTAAACAGTGCAGTGCTTATCCTACAACACCACATCTAAATCCAAGAGTGGCTTTAGGAACTGATGGTTCTGAGGTTGCTTCAGTATACTTCTTATCTCTAATTTGGGTGATTGAAACATGGGACCTGAGGTTAGACTAATAACCCAGGGCAGCTCCCCAGTTTCATACATATGGTTCACCTAATGGTGATAATAAAATCCATGGTGGCAGGGGAGACAGAGCTCAAGTTCAGTATGGAAGAAATTAATGGATCTGAATTTGCAAAGACAAAATCTGGAATTTGATGACAAATGTATCAGAAAGACAGAGTGTTTGCCTTCATCACTTTTAGAATGAAATTTGCAAAAGTATCTTCATGCTAAACTTCAGTGGGAACTGCAAAGATGAGAAAGAGAAATCCTAAGGTAACCTTCATGTTGTTGTTAAGTGCCGTCAAGTTGGTTCCGACTCATAGCAGTCCCATCTAGAGTTTCTTTAGATTGACTAATGAGCTAGAACCACCAACCTTGTGGTCAAAACTGACCTTGCAGTCCAGTACATTAACACAACCTTTGCAGTATAGAAAAATGGCCCAGAATAATATATAAGAACAAAAACCATGGAATCATAGCAAAAATAAAATATTCCTTTATTGATATATGAAGATAAAATATTTGCAAAAAGGTAAAGAGTGAAAATAGTTAAAATATTAAAAGCAAAAAGTTATACAAGCAAGGAGTTAAGGTTCACAGGGAAAGAACAAAATTTTAAAGTAAGGAATGCTGTAACTAATCTTCACTAGACCAATCACAACAGTAACCGTAATAATCAACAGGAACTAAGGGCCAAATCATTTATCAGCTTAGTACTGGGGGTTTTCATTTGCATTTGGGGGCCAACTGAATACTTCTGTTGCTGTTGTCTGTTTCTGGGCAATGCGGATTTCGAATTTTACTTTTACTCAAAGTGAAATTGAGCAGTTTGGCAGGCAGTACAGTTTTCTTTAATTGTTGTTTTTATGTTCCGTCAAGTTGACTACAACTGATAGCGGCCCTGTATAGGGTTTTCTAAGGAGCAGCTGGTGAGCTTAAACCACCAACCTTGCAGTTCAAATGACTTTGCAGTCTGGCACATTAACCAACAGTGCCACACCAGGACTCCTTTCTTTAATTAGGATAGGTGAATTTTAGTTTTAATTCCCTATAATTTAGTGGCTTATGGGTTAATAAAGAGAACTACATATAGTTTTTTTAAAACAGTTTGTTATGAAATCTTTTAGCTTATGTTCTTTTAAAAATATCTATGACCACCTGGAACAATATTAGGCCAATTTGGAGCTTTGAGATTTTGGTCATCAAAGGAGTATTGAATCGAATGTTGACAATAATTAACAATATTAGAGTCAGTACAAACAACATAAGCATAGGCCATTTGGTTTTTAGGAACATTGTTATGTAAGTGTTCAGTTCCCTGAATCAATAGATTCTGAATATCTATAGTTAAAAACTTTGATATGTCATCAGACATATTCTAAATCTATTGCTGTTGTGCACTGTTGAGTCAGGCCCGACTCGTAGTGACCCTGTGTAGGGTTTCCAGGAGCCGCTAGTGAATTTGAACTACCAAATTCACAGTTCAAAGTGACCTTGAAGTCGAGTGCTTATCCTACAGTGCCATGCTAGGACTCTAATACTATTAGAGGTGCAAAAATAGAATTAAATGATTACACTATTGAAATATATATTTGGACTAGCAAAGAAAAGCAGAGGGAACAAACTAGTTTCTTATATCTAGAAAATAAGACATTGAACATCAGCAATTGATGATATAAACCCTATAAATAATCCTTTTATTTTATTCACTCCAATGTATTCAATTTTGAATTTTTGCAATTCTGGATCAGCAGTAGTCTGAAAACCCCATCAATTTCCTCATAAGACTCCTATATATATAGATGAAGTTCACTGGCATCTACTATTTAAATAGCATAATCCTCATCATAATTCTGACAGTTTATTTTTATTAGAAACATTTTAGTCAAGCATTTTCAGTATATCAACACAGTAAAATGTTTATGCAGATAAAAAAACAAAATACTACATTTTAAAGCTTAAAGTCTTGCTATGCATCAATTAGATGTATTGCATTGGACAAATCTGCTGCACAAGATCTCTTGAAGTGTTGAAGAGCAAAGATGTCAGTTTGAGGACTAAGGTGTTCCTGACCCCAAGCCATGGTATTTTCAACAACCTCATATGCATGTAAAAGTTGGATAGTGAATAAGGAAGACCATAGAATTGATGTATATGAGTTATGGTGTTGGAGGAGAATGTTGAGAGTACCATGGGCTGCCAAAAGACCAAATAGATTTGTGTTGGAAGAAGTGCAGCCAGAGTGCTCCTTGGAAGTCAAGATAGCCAAACTTTGTCTTTCATACTTCAGACGTATTGTCAGGAGGGACTAGTAACTGGAAAAGGATATCATGTTTGGAGAAAAAGAGGAAGAGCTCCCAATGAGATGTATTGGCACAATGGCAACATCAATGGGTTCAAACACAGGAATGATTGTGAGGTTGGCCTAGGACAGGGCAGTGTTTTGTTCTGTTGTGCTTAGGGTCACTACTGAATCGATGACACCTAACAATAACATATATCAATTATAATAGCAAGGCAAAGCCAAATAAAATCATCTTAATTATTAAGGAACATTAGATGAAAATATATCTAAACATAATAATTAACCATGTTTTCAAATAGCTTCAGATATAACACATAATAATTTAGAGACATAAAGCTATAGAGTTAGGATATATTATACCAAGATTATACCAAGTTTATGATTAGCAATAAAAAGTCCATGAGTAAATGATGTGAATTTCTCAGTAAAAATTATTGACTTGATGTTGTTATCTTTTATAGAAAATGAAGTTATAATTGAGTTGGAGGTTGAAATAATAAAATCATGGCATAATATTATACACTTGTTTAATATTGTTGCTGTTGTTGTTTGGTTACCCCTCATCTGTCCCGGTGTGGAACTGTGGGTTAATGTGCTGAACTGCAAAGTCAGTTTGAACCGCAACATTGGTGCTTCAAGTTCACCAGCTACTCCTTGGAAACCCTACACAGGGTCGCTATGGGTTGGAACTGACTCAATGGCACTGAATAACAACGACAAGTCTGTCCCAACTCATAGGGACCCTGTGAAGAAAACACTGCCCAGTCCTGTACTATTCTCATAATTGTGTGTTTGAGCTAATTGTTGCTGCAACTGTGTCAATTCATCTTGTTAGGGGTTACCCACTTTTTTCATTGTCCCTCCACTTACCAATGATGTCCTTCTCTAGGAACTGATCTCTTCTGACAATATATCCAAAGAGCAAAAGACAAAGTCTCCTCTTTTACTTCTAGGAATTCTTACTTCTAAGAATTATTCTGGCTGCCCTTCTTCCAAGACAGGTTTGTTTGCTCTATTGGAAGTCCATGGTACTTTCAATATCCTTTGTCAACACCATAACTCAAATGCATTAATTCTTCTAGTCTTCCTTATTCATTGTCCAACATTCATATGCATAAGAAGATACTGAAAATATGTCTTGGGTAAGGCATTGTTTAGTCCTCACAGTGACATCTTTTGTTATTTAACACATTAAGGAGATTCTTGCTTCAGAATTGCCTAATGCAATATGTCATTTGATTTCTTGACTGCTGCTTCAACAAGCATTGATTATGAATCCAAACAAATGAAGTCTTTGTCAACTTCAATAATCTTTTCTCCATTTATGATGTTGTTTACTGATCAAGTTGTTAAGATTTTTGTTTTCTTTACATGGAGGTGCAATTCATACTGAAGGTTATAGTTTGAGTTATAATATGTAAGTATTTTAAGTCCTCTTTGCTTCTAGAAAGGAAAGTTAAAAATACCAGGAAGCTGTTTATCTGTGTTTTATTGACTATGCAAACGTTTTTAACTGTGTGGATTATGACAGACTATGAATAGCATTGTGAAGAATGCCTACCTGCCTATTTGCCTGCCTGCCTCTCTGCCAGAAGTGCCTGTTGACCAGTCTGCCTGCCTTCTGGCTGACCTGCTCATCTTGGTTTATATAACTGGAATTTGGGTCTCTCCCACCTCTACAACTGTGTGAACCATATTCTTGATAAAAACTTCTCTTTATATATACATATATAAATCTAACTGGTTATGCTTCTCTAGAAAACCTATGATAAGAAAATTACCAACCAACCGCCCACCCTTCCTTGTGACTCAATGGGAAATTCCTTAAATATGTGATCTGAAGAGTGTAACAACGCAAGCTATTTTGCACAATGTATACACACAAGTTGAAAGTGTATTTTCGGGAAGGAGAAGAGCAAAATGAAACCTAGCAAGTGGCAAGAACTTTGGCAACTGTATGCAACTGATCATTTTTGTCTGGATGGAAGGTTACTGAAGTAGATCTAATACCCCCACAAAGATATTCACATCCTAATTTTTAGAACTTGTTAATTTGTTGCTTTATATGATCCTATGCCAGGCTCATTAATGTAGTCTTGCCAGTATATTAGAAACATGAAGCAGATGTAAATCAGAATAGTTTTCATATCTGAGACTTTGGTCCATTCTAATTCTGAAATGCCATTTGAACAACATAAAGCTGACCACAGATGCATTCCCTGAGTGCCTCATAGTCCAGTTTAGTTCACCAGAATCATTGAGCCAAACTAGAATATTGTGAAAAACAACATACAATGTATATGTGACAAACAACATACAATGTATCAGGTTTAAATACCTGTACTCAGAAGCCTTCTAGAGACACACTTTATCCCCACCACATGCAAACATGCACATACATACCAACTTTATCAGAAACAAAAGCAAAAGTACTGAAAAACAATTATGTAGCATTTCCCAGTTTATTTGAATCAGTGGTATAAACTATATGTTATCTGACTCCATGTCCAGTGAAGCTCTGTCCCATTTGCCAAGCTATTAACTCATGCAACTAGAAAACAAATGTCATAAAATTTCTATGTAGAATGGTGCATTTAAATGCCTTACTATTTCCATATATTTGCATATAATTCATTACATAATTGTACATACTTTATATTATATATATTGTTGTTGATAAGTGCCATCAAATCAAGTCAGTTCCGACCCATAGTGACCGTGTATAGAGTTTCCAAGGATGGGCTGATGAGCTTGACTCACTGACCTTGCGGTTCAAATGGACTGGCCTTTGAAGTCCAGCTCATTAACCCACAGTGCAATACCAGGACTGATATTACATAATTCTGCATTTATTATATATACACATTCGTATATATAAGCAGAACTCAAAAAGTTTGTGGAGAAGTTTAATTAAAATATAATGAAATTTTTCCATGAAGTTTTTGAAGGGCTCTTGGATGTGTGTGCACGTGAATATATATAAATATTGAATTGCCTTAATAATATATCACTTATATTTTAAAATATTAGGTCATTTACAGCTATTTTTGAATATTCATTTCCACCCACTTAACAATTCTAAGGACTCCTCCTGTGGACTTTGAACTTCAAGGTCAGCAGTTCAAACACACCAGCTGTTCCATGGAAACCCTATACAGGGTTCTAGGAGCCAGAAACAACTGATCCTAACTTAACAACAACACTTCTAAGAATGTTTGACCAAGTTGCATTATTTTATAAATGAGCTAAAAAATGAAAAATTTATATAAAGGATAGACAAATTTGTTTGGAGCAAGTTGGTAAGGAGTATTTTGTACCATATACCATTCATTTTGGCTCATTTTTGTGACCAGCAGTGATTTCTTGAACAGCACAATAAAAATAAGAGAATCACATCAGTGACACTCAATTCTTGTGTTAAGGAACTTGGTATTCTGCTTACTTAGTGTAGAGTTCCATGTTGTCCCAAATTTTGTGATGATACTTGAAACTACTCTTTTAGTTTGAGAGTTTTATTACCCTTGGGCTATTTTTTTACTCTTTCAATTTGGGCTGGAAATTTTCTGACTTACCTATATCAGTTCAAAGCTAGCAAACACTTGGCAGGTTTTGCTGACTTTTACTTTGCATTTGAGAATTCGCTTCAACCACAACTTGAGCAAATGCAAGAGTTGCGAATCTACTCAAACTGAAAATATAAGATAATACTTCACAAACATCAAGTAACTCTAGGACAGACAAGTGATGAATTTTGCACTACTTAGAGCTAAAAACTGACAAGTAAACATAAGAAAAAAGAAATACCTTGAGGCTATTTATGACAGCAGGATCTGAAATTACATAATGAATGATCATCAGAATGGCTCCACTGTTATTCTGTATTTATGCATATTTAAAAATCCCACTAAAATTGTTACAAACATGGTTATTCATCCAATTCTGAAATACTTAATCTATGTTCCAAATTAAACTATTATAGCCAGATATAAAATATGAGATGAAACACATTGATTAATGTTGCAGAGAATTAGAAATTATGACTTGTAGAATTTTAAGTCCAACAATCATTCATCTGTAAATTTGACTTGTAATTGCTGTGATGCCAGAAGTGATGCCACTGATGTTTCAGACAGCAGTAAGGGTCGTCCATGGTAGATAGATAGATTTCACTAGCGCTTTCAGACAAGTTAGACTAGGAAGAAGAAACAGGCACTCTACTTCTGAAGGACTGACCACTGAAAACCTTATGAATATCAATGGAACATTGTCTACTATAGTGTCAGATAATGAGCCCTTCTCAAAATATGTCTGTAGAATAGCTGGTCCATCTAAATAAAACTCACCTTAGTGATGTGGTGAGCAAAGCTTTCAAGACCTTGATTTAATAATGAGGCATGACTAAAAATGGTAAGAAACAACTGAAAACATCCATTAATAATCAGAATGTGGAATGTATATAATATTAGAGTGGGAATGTTAGAAGTCAGCAAAAATAAAATGGAATGCATGAAGATAGATATCCTAGGCATCCGAGAGCTGAAATGAACTGGTATAGGCCATTTTGAATCAGACAATCTTACAGTTTACTATGTCAGGAATAACAAATTCAAGAGGAATGCTGTCACATCCATCGTCTAAAAGAACTATGCAAGATCTATCTTGAAATGCAAAGCAACCTGTTATAGATACTATCTATGAGCCTAAAAGAAAGACCAGTTGATAAAAGCATTACTAAAATCTATGTACCAACCACTAAAGCCAATCATGATGAAACCAAAGGATTCTATCAACTTCTTAATTCTGAAATTGATCAAATATGCAAGCAAGATGAATTTATAATTACTAATGATTAAAATTATGAGGGATCTTGGCTGAAAGCGAGAATGTCAGAAAGATGCTTACCTGTGCTTTATTGACTATGCAAAGGCTTTTGATTGTGTGGATCATGACAAGCTATGGACAACATTGCCAAGTATTAGTATTCTGGAACACTTAATTGTGATCATGAGGAATCTGTGCCTGGACCAAGAGGCAGTTTTTCAAACAGAACATGGGAAAACGGAATGGTTTAAAATTAAGAAAGGTGTGCAACAAGGTTGTATTCTTTCACCATATTTATTCAACCTGTATGCTGAGCAAAAAATCTGACAAGTTGGGTTATATGAAGAAAACCGTGGCATCAGGATTGGAGGAAGACTCATTAACAACCTGCATTATGCAGATGATACAACCTTGCTTGCTGAAAGTGAAGAGGACTAAAACATTTACTGATGAACATCAAAGATCACAGCCTTTGGTATGGATTACATCTCAGTGTAAAGAAAACAAAAATCCTCACCAATGGACCAATAAACAACATTCTTATCAACAGAGGACTAAGGTGTGCCTGACCCAAGTCATGGTATTTTCAATAACCTTATATGCATGCGAAAGCTGGACAGTGAATAAGAAAGACCATAGAAGAATTGATGCTTTTGATTTGTGGTGTTGGAGGAGAATATTGAAAGTTCAATGGGCTGCCAAAAGAACCAACAAATCTGTTTTGGAAGAAGTGCAGCCAGAGTGCTCCTTGGAGGCCAGGATGGCCAAACTTCATCTCTCATCCTTTGGACATATTGTCAGGAGGGGCCAGTTGCTGGAGAAGGACATCATGTTTGGTAAGGTGGAGGGTCAGAGAAAAAGAGGAAGATCCCCAGCAAGATGGATTGACAATGTGACAGCCTCAATGGGTTCAAGCATGGCAACAACAGTGAGGTTGGCCCAGGATCGGGCAGTGTTTCGTTCTGTTGTGCATAAGGTCACTATGGGTCAGTACCATCTCGATGGCACCTAACAACAACAACAACAATGATTGGAATGTGAAAGCTGAAAATAAAGAGGAACAATCAGTATTGGAAATATGATGTTGGCAATATAAATAATGCTGGAGATCACATGATAGAATTAATGATAACTATGCACGTGGACTTGCCATGTAAAATGCACAAGAATCAAGTTGACTACTTGTGTGGGTAGTGACCATGGAGAAACTCACTATCGTCAGTCAAAACTCAGCCTGAGGCCAACTTTGGAGCACACTGCGTATTCCTCATAAGCAAGTTCAGGTTAAAGCTGGAGAAAAGTAAAAGAAGTTCATGAGAGTCAAAACAAAACCTTGAGTATATTCCACCTGAATTTAAAGACCATCTCAAGAACAGATTTGGCACAAAAACACTAAAAGCCAAAGACTAGATAACTTCTGGATGACATCAAGAATATCATCCATGACAGAATTAAAATGTCATTCAAAAGACGGGAAAGAAAGAAAAGACAAAATTGATGACACAAAAAACCCTGAAAGTTTCTTTTGATTTTGGAAAACAAATGGAAGAAATGATGAAGTAAAAAAAGATAAACCATAAATTTCAAAGGGCAACTTGAAAAGACAAAGTACTATAAAAAAATGTACAAAGTCCCAGAGTTAGAAAACCAAAAGGAAATAATACGTTCAGCATTTCTCAACCTGAAAGAACTTTCTTTAGTTAACCCAAGGTGTAATATTGACAAATCTTATGTGAGTCCTGGTGTGGTAAAGCACTGCACCGTTACCTGAAAGGTCAACATTTCAAACCCACCAACCACTCCTCGGACACCCCATACAGGGTTGCTGTGAGTCAGAACTGACTTGGTAGCACTTAACAAAAACAGCAAACACAGGGGCAACATATTGAATAATGCAGGAGGCATCAACAGAAGACGGAAGAAATACAGAGAGTTTCTGAACAAAAGGAACAGAGACAACCGTTTCAGGTGGTAGCCTCAAGAACCAACGATACTGAAGGCAGAATTCCAAATTGCACTGAAGACATTAGCAAAAAACAAGAATCCAGGAACTGACAAAATACCAATTGAATTGGTTCCACTGACAATACAATGTTGCAAGCACTCTATTCTGTACCAGAAATCTGGAAGACAGCTGCCTTACCAATTTACAGGAAGAGATTCAGTATTTGTGCCTATTCCAATGAAAAGTGAACCAATAGATTGCGTAAAGTTTTTGAAGAATATCATTAATATCACATACGAGTAAAAATTGGCTGAAGATAATTTAAAAATGGTTGTATCTGTATATCAACTGGGAGCTCAAAAGAAGAGGGAAACTTAGTCTCTTGTACTTTAGACAAGTTATCAGGAGGGACCACTTCCTGTGGAAGACATCATGCTTGATAAGAAACAGTCGTTGTTAAGTGCCATGGAGTCAGTTCCTACTCATAGTGACTCTGTATAGAGTTTTCCAGGAGTGGCAAGTGAGTTTGAGCTACTGATCTTGGAGTTCAAACTGACCTTGTAGTCCAGTGCTTATCCTATCACTATAGTGGGGTCAGTGAAAAAAAGGAAGAAACTCAATGAGATGGATTGGCATGGTGGCTGCAGCCCTGGACTGAAGCATAGGAATGGTTGTGACAATGGGCCAGTATGGGCAGGCTTTTATTCTGTTGTGCATTGAGATGCTGTAAACTGGACTGACTTGATGGAGCCTAACAATAACAAAGTAGATAAACACATATATTTTAAACTTATCATCAAAAGCAGAAGTTTAAAACTATCTAAAACCTGGGGAGTTCAAATGTATTTATCCCATGTTTTGAAAAAACTAGAAAGTCAATTATAAATAGGTTTAAAATGAAGACCTATAAGAAGAAAAAATATTCCTATTTCCAGACATCAAATTATTTATCTTAGCATTCATTGTCTTACAAAAGATGTACAAGGTTCAACACTCTATCACGAGGCATATGAAGAAAACCAAGAAAATAACTGATAATAAATTCACAAAAATACAGAAGCAGTCTCAGCTTAAGAAAGAGATGTTGAAATTTTCTGATAAGGATGTTAAAATACTATGATTAATACATTAAAGTTTGTAATAATTGTGAAGGTTATATAGATGTGTAATTTTACCAGAAAGATGGAAACTATAAAAAGTAACATAAAAGGCAAAAAAAAAAAAAGAAGAAGAAGAAAAATTCCGCAGCAGAGTTTAAAAATGCCTCTTAAGGACTCACTTTTTGTTTCTGTTAGTTGTCTTAGAGTCCGTTCCAGTTCTTAGTGGCCCTAATTAGAAGTCTGGGGTGGTGTCATGGGATAAGCACTGGACTTCGAACTGCAATGTTAGAGGTTCAAACCCATCAGTCACTCCTTGGAAACTTATACAGGGTAACTATGAGTTGGAACTGCCATGATGGCACTATATGAAAATAATAATATAGAGTTTCTGAGAAAGTAAATCTTTATGTAAGCAGTCAGTCTCATCATTTCCCACTGAATAGCTGGTGGGTTTGAACCTCCAACCTTGCAGTTAGAAACCCAATACCTAAGTGACAGCCTTTCCAATTATCTAATATACCAAACAATTTCAAATATTTTGAAAACTTCAAAACACATGAAAAACGCACACACACAAAAACCTGATAAAACTAAGACAAATAAGTCCACAATTGTTCTTGAAGACAGAAAATCATTAAGACATAACCCATAATACGCATTGCTGTCAAATTGATTCCGAGTCATTGCAATCCTGTTTATAGAACAGAACCCCTTCATTGGCTTTCTGAGGCTCTAAGTCGCTACTGATGCCAATTGCCCCATGAAGTGACTGGTCAGTTTGAAGTGTCAGTCTTCAGATGGCAACATAATAATTAACCAGCGGTACCAGTAGGGCTGCTGCAGTATAAGATATAGAAGACATAAAATATTATCAACAAAATGTTGTAATTCACATGTGTTGTTGTTGTTATATGCTATCCAGTTGGTTTGACTCATAGCAGCAAGCCTGTATAGGGTTTCTGAGGTTTAACTATTCACAGGAGCAGAAAGCCTTATATATTAACTGAAAAAAAAAAAAAAAAAATCCCCAATGACAGCAGAAAGCATAGACGTTTTTAAGTGCACATGTGACACTCACTAAAATAATGTTGGCGCATAACACAAATCTTGAAGAAATTGAAAAAAATTAAAATTCTACTCTTGGTATATTATCTGATTAAATGGAATTAAAACAGAAATCAATCACAAAGAGCTATTTCAAAAACCTTCAAATATTTGGACATTAAAAACTAAATTACACAAAGATTGACTTGGAAATCTAAAGGTAAATTAGATAATATTTTGAACTATATGAAAATTAAAATGCAGTATATAAATATGAGAATGACATTATCTTGATACCATCACTAGGCAAAAAATAAAATTAAACTATTGATTAATAAGCTCCAAAAAATATAAATGAAAAAAATTCCTAAAACTATATCAAACAAAAAGCAGCAAAATATAAAATGTGTAAGACCACTGCATGATGACCTTCCTCTCATCATTCAGGTTTAATACTGCAAAAAAATGGTCTGGGGGCCATGTCAGACCTTTCTGAAAAACAAGGAAGAGGGAGAATGAAACTAAAAATTAGCCTAAGACTGATTTCTATGAGGTCTCACATGTCTACCTGCCAACATTCTTTATCTCTCTTCTGACACCAACTAACCCTCCCACAGGATGCTCACTTTCTCTGTTGAGTTCTATAATCCATGTCAGTGGTCACACAGAACTCACAAACACTCACAATTACGATGTCTATTAAGGCAGTGAATAGGGTAACATTCAAAATCAGAAACAACTCAGGATACAGTTCTCTAGTCAGAAATGCCTCCTTTCAGCTGTACTGTAGGCATACCTCTTTTCTTGTCCTGGCCATTTTAGCCACATCCTTTGACCTGTCCCCCTTTTTTTTTTTTTAAAATACTTTATTGTGAATTATGTGACAGTTTATGTGGGAGAACATTAGCTTCACATTGATCCTGGCATATATTTTTCCCTTGCCATGGTTACAATCCCCTCCTAGCATCATCCACCAACCAAAGGGTATACTCTGCAAGCGGCCCCCCGGTTGTCCACACAGAGCCCTTCTCTTCTCTGGGTCTAAAGTCCCCAGCCACTTCATCTTTCCACCTCATAGCCTTTGCTTCCATCCCTGGCATCACTGCATCTCTGGGTAGGGTTCCATTGTCCACTTTTCTCACTTGATGGTCCCAGGGACCTCCGCTCCTAGACTGCAAAGTTAATCACTCCCTCCCTTTGCCACAAAACATCTACCTTTATATTTCCAGCCCTTGCAATCAGTCCTGATAACAATTATTCAGTATTGTATCCCAAGAGACCTATCTGCATTTCCTTTCATCAGCCCTAACAAGACAGCTTGGATACTACTAAGTGGAGATTCTACCTTGCTCAATGCCCTGTGGATCTAAGTTCCCTCTTGAAAGCTTGTAAGCCAGTCACTTCTTGCTTCTGTAGCTTCCCATTCTGGGTAGCC
>NW_006408519.1:13224426-13226117 GCF_000296735.1 Chrysochloris asiatica | reverse complement strand
AGGACAAGTAAAAGCCTGACTCAAGCCATGGTTTTTTCAGTATGCATGTAAAAGCTGGACAATGAATATGGACAACTAGAGAAAAGCTGATGCATTAGAATTATGGTGTTGGCAGAAAATACTAAAAGTAACCTGGAGTTCCAGAAGAACAAACAGATCTATGTTGGCATAGCATATCCTGAATGTTCCTGAGAAGAGACAATGGCAAGACTTTATCTCATGTACTTTGTACAAGTTGTCAGGAGGGACAAGATCCTGAAAAAGGACCTGTGCTTATTAAAGTAGAGTGTCATGGAAAAAGAGGAAGACTGCAAAAAAGATGAATCGACACAGGGTTCAAATGTAAAAATAATGGGTTCAAACGTAACAACAATTGTGAAGATGACACAGGACTGGGCAGGGTTTTCTTCTGTGGTACAGACAGTCATTGTGAGTTATTAAAAGACAAGAAAGGAAGAAAAGACTGAAATGGCTGATGGAAGTGACATGGAAACTTGCTCTTGAATCTGGAGAAGACTGTAGAGAAGGGACTGAAAGAAATGATGATGTAATGGTTGAAAAGAAATTTTCTAGGGCAACTCAAGAAATAATAGTTTATAAATTAAAGTTTTATAATGAAATATAATACTAAAAGAATTAAAGGAAAAATTCAAACCTCAAGTTGAAATATTGAAAATTCCATGGACAAAATATTGAACAACACAGGGATCCTCAAAAAGATGAAAGGAATAATAAAAAAAAAAAACTGGTTGATATTCATCCATTTCAAGTGGTCAACAACCAATGCTATTGAAGAAAGTTCAAATTGCATTAAAGGCATCTGTGAAAAATGAGGCTCTAGGGAAGTAAGGAATGCAAATGAAAATTTCATTGTTGCTAAACTGAAAGAACTCACTCATTTAGGCCAATATTTTAGAAGACAATTACATGACCTACCAGTTGAAAGAATTCCATATTTGTTGCCTTCCAAAGAAGAGTGACCCAATTAAGTGCAGAAATGATCAAACAACATAATTAATATCAAGTGGAAGATAGTTCAGTCCTACAAATATTTATTAATAGCAAGCAATTAAACATTAATCTTATATATTCCTTGTAAGCATCTGAAACACTTTGATATAAATTATTATATTGATTCATGTTACTTTGTGAATGTGAATATTAAAAAGGAAAAATAATTTCTATAAAGCATCCTTTACTTAAAAAATTAAACTGCTTTCATTGATATCTTCCAAAACTGATTGCAATTATTTGGGAAATTTTGCTGCACCTGTTTGTATTATTTTTAAAAGTCAATATTTTGCTTCATGAGTTGCATAATCACAAACCAAAGTCAAAATTAATTATCATCTGGAACGCAAGGCATCCCAAAAAGTTTAAGGAGACGAGACATACAATTGTACATGTAACAAACATTTCTAATACTGTGATGTTATGCTATAGAAATATGTTAAAGGAATTTATTTTGGAAAGTTCACATACATTTTTCATTAAAATACATAAACCTAGAAGAATTTCTTCCCATCTTATTGTAAAAAGATTTGAAGTCAATAAGAATAAGTATAAGCAGAATTAGGTATATGATCAGATAAATGTATCAGAAAGGCAAGCAAATAGTTAACTAATTCCAAAGAATATATGAAGAAGTAAAGAAAATCAAGTTAACTTAAACAATTGGAGTTAATAAGTGC
>NW_006408519.1:13196561-13223591 GCF_000296735.1 Chrysochloris asiatica | reverse complement strand
CATGCTCTTCTTAATATAAGCCAGCTTCTAGGAATATTTGCTCAGCATAGAGATTGAGTAAGTATGGTGAAAGAATGAAACCCTTTAGCACCCATATCCTGTTTCTAAACCATTCAGTTAGCCCTTGCTATGTTTTACCGGCTACCTCATGGTTTATGTTCAGGTTCCTTATGAGCACAATTAAGTGCTCTGGAATACCCATTCTTTGCAATGTTACCCATAGCATGTCAGGATCCACATAGTTAAAAGCCTTTGTATAGTCATTAAAACACAAATAAACATCTTCTCTAGAAATCTCTGCTTTCAGTCAAGTTCCATCTGACATCAGCAATGATAGCCCTAGTTCTATTTATTTAGACAATTCTTTAGATGCAAATAATCATGGCATTATAATTACATATAAGTGACTTCTGAAATTTCTGATTTCTTCAAATCCAATTTCTGTTCCTAATCTTTTCTTATAGAATTACCAAGGAGCAGTTGGTTGGTTTGAATTGCCCATCTTGTAGTTCAGTGCTGATACGACAGCACCATACCCTAATAAAACGTCTAGAGTACAACAAAGTTTGTTACATGTTGCTATAATGTTGGAAGGTATGCATTATTGTTTCAAACACCAGTAGGGTCACCCATGTGGACAGGTTTCAGTGGAACTTCCAGACTAAGAAGATACTAGGAATGGAAATTGATGATCCACTTCTAGAGGTTAGCCACTGAGAATATTATGAATAGCAAATGAATATTGTCTGATATAGTACCAGAATATGAGTCCCTCAGGTTGGAAGACTCTCAGTATACAAGGGGGAAGAGTTGTCTCCTCAAAGTAAAGTTGAGCTTAATAATGTGCATGGAGCAGACCTTTGGAGACTTGCATTTGCTGAAGTGGCATGACTCAGAATGAGAGGAAATAGCTCCAGATTTCCACTAATGCATGAATCATGAATCTGGGAAAATTGGAAGTAACTAAAAAATGAAATTCAATGCATACATATCTATATCCTAGGCATTAAAGAGCTGAAATTAACATGTATTGGTAGCTTTGAGTCAGACAATCACATGGTTTACTATGCCATGAATAAAATACTGAAGAGGAACAGAATGGCATTCATTGCCAGAAAGAGCATTTCAAGATCGTCTTGAATTACAATGCTATCAGTGATAGGGTAATATCTTTAAACCTATAAGGAAGGAAGTCTGGTTAAAACAACTATATTCAAATTTATGCACTGACCGACCCAAACCAATTATTAAGAAGTTAAAGAGTTGTTCCAACTTCTTCAGTCTGAAATTAATCAAACATGCAATCAAGATGCATTGATATTTACTGGTGATTGAAATGTGAAAGTAGGAAACAAAAAGGAAGGGTTGGTATTGGAAAATGTGACCTTGTTCATAGAAACAGTGCTGGAGATCACATGATTAGAATTATGTAAGACCAACGACTTCTTCATTGCAATTATCTTTTTAAAACAACCTCATCAGATAGAACACACAGAAATCATATTGACTATATTTTGGAGAAAAGACTCTGGAGCAACTTAATATTATCAGTTCAGTATCAAATCTAATGGTTCACTACATAACAGACCATCATTACTCATATGCAATTTCAGATTGCAGCTGAAAAAAATAAAAATAATGAAACATGCAAAGACAGAGTTAGAAAACCAAAAAGGAGAAATACACTTTTATCAAGCTGAAAGAATGGAAGAAAACATCCAAGCTTCAACTAGCAACATTGAAGTGTTCTAAGAAGAAAATATTGAACATCACTGGAAGCATTAAAAGAAGATGGAAGGAATACAGACAGTTACTGTACAAAAAAAAAAAGAATTGGTTGATGTTCAGCCATTTCAGGAAGCATCATGTGATCAAGGACCAATGATAATAAAGGGAGACATCCAACCTGCCCTGAAGACATTATTGTAAAACAAAGTTACAGACATTGATGAAAGACCAATTAAAATGTTTCACGAAACTGATGCACTTCTGGAAGTCTATACCAAGAAATTTGGAAGACAACTACCTGGACAATCAACTGAAAGAGATCCATTTGTGCCCATCCAAAAGAAAGGTGACCTCACAGAATGTGTAAAGTATTTAGCAATACCATTAATATCACATGCAAGTAAATTTTTTTCTGAAGACAAATTTAAAATGGTAGCAGCAGTATATCAACAAGGAGTTTTCAGAAATTCAAGCTGGATTCAGAAGAAACTGTGGAATGAGTAATATCATTGCCTATGTGAGATGGATTTTGGCTGAAAGAAGAGAATACCAGAAAGATGTTTACTTGGGCTTTATTGGATATGCAAAAGGAGTCAACTATGTGAAATATAACAAACCATAGATAAGTTTGTGAAGCATGAGAATTTCATAACAATTATGCTTATGCAGAATTTGTACACAGATCAAGGGGCAGTCATTTAATAGACCAAGGAAGTACTATGTGATATGAAATGAGGAAAGGTGTGTGCCAGGGTTGTATCCTTTCACCATACTTAATCAATCTTTGTGCTAAGTCTTAAATCCAAGAAGCTGGAATATATGAAGAACAGGGCATCAGAATATGCAGACGGCACAACCTTGTGAAGAGGATTTGAAGTACTTATTAATGAAGGTCAAGTAATACAATATTCAATATGGATTACAACTCAATGTGAATAAAGCAAAAATCCTCACAACTGGACCAATAAGTAGCATCATGATAAATGAAAATAAGATTGAAGTTGTCAAGAATTTCACTTTACTTGAATCCAAATTCAATGCTCATGGAAGCAGCAACCATGAAATCAAATACCATATTGCATTAAGCAAATCTACTGCAAAAGACCTCTTTAAAGTGTTAAAGAACAAAGATGTCATTTTAAGGATGAAAGTGCACCTGATCCAAATCATGGTATTTTCAGTCACCTCATATGCATGTGAAAGTTGGACAATGGATAAGGAAGACCAAAGAAGAATCTATGAATGATGGTGTTGGTGAAGCATATTAAAAGTACCATGGACTTCCAGAAGAACGAACACATTTATCTTGGAAGAATTACAATCAGCATGTCCCTTTGAAATGAGTATGTAAGACTCCTCCTAATGTACTTTGAACATGTTATCTAGAGTGACCAGTTCTTGGAAAAGAATATCTTATTTGGTGAAGTAGAAAACAGGAAGAAAGCCAGCTAAACTAGGAAAACCCCAAATGAGATGTGTTGATACAGTGGTTGAAACAATGGGCTCAACCATAACAACAATTGTTAACATGGTCCAGGAACTATACGTGCTTCATTCTGTGTGCACAGGGTTGCTATGAGTTGTTTTACAGCATCTGACACCAACAACAGTAATAAAATGACATATACAGTGACTATGTAATTTCATAGGCAAATGATTACATTATGCTAGAAATTAACATATATATTACTGTGTCATAAATATGTCTACAGACTCCTGTTAGTGCTGCATGATGAAGCACTGGACCAAAAGGTCAGTCTCAACCACAAGGTCAGTGGTTCAAACTTACTAGCTGCTTCTCAGAAACTCTAGACTAGGTTACATGAGTTAGAACTGACTCAATGGCAGTTAACACCAACAGTGTATAAACAGAATGATATAGAAAGAAGTAAATCAAAAGTATAAGCCTGGTGCAACAGTAGAAAATAAAGATGGAAAAATAAATCCTAATGAATTATATTTTATCAGGTATGATAATGCAATTGAAGGAGCTCTGGTAGCATAGTGCTGCTAACCTCAAGGGCAGCAGTTTGAAACTACCAGCAGTTGAGTGGGAGAAAGATGAGGCTTTCCTGCTCCAGTAAAGATTTACAGCTTTGGAAACCCTTTACAGTGTTCCTGAATAAGAACTGATTCCACAGCACACTACCACCACCACCAATGCAATTTAAAAATTCCTAATCAGGTTGTGAACCTTAAGGCCAGCAGTTCAAAACTACCAGCTGTTACGTGGGAGAAAGATGAGGTTCTCTGCTCCCATAAAGATTTACAGCCTCAGAAACCCTATACAGGGTCGTTATGAGTCGGAACCTACTCCACGGCACATAACAACAAAAATTTCCTGAAAGATACACATCCAGCGATTTCTATAAATAGTTGGAGGCATCTGTTTTGTTGGTTGGGGCATCACAAAGTATTCTTATTTAGCCATTACTCAATATGTATCATCACTTTCAAACTTACATTTTTCCATTGAATTATTCACTGTCACCATTTCTCATATGCTACGTGTGGTTTAATCTTGTAAAATCTTGATTTTCCCCAAGGTTTCTTTCTTTTTTTTTTTTTTCCTACAAGATCATTTATGACATCTTGCTGTTCTTGGATGCTTTCAAGTCAGTTCTGAGTCAAACAGTCCTCTGCACAACCAAATGAAACCCAACAGTGTCCTACGCTATTCTCAAAATCGTTGCTTTGTTTGAATCCATTGTTGCAGCTACCAAATTAATCCACTGTGTTGACTATGACATCTTTATTTCCAAATAAAAAATACATTAAGAAAATAATTTAGTTCACTGAATGATCTCCAAACATTTAACATTTTAGCCACAATAATTTATTCTTATTGTGAATGTACTTCAATATCACACACTCCAATTGATGTAACTTTCTTTTTGATTAGTCTTCCTAATTAAAAATTTGATTTGAGAAGTTTGCATGAGGAAATAGGAAGAGTGCTTGTTATGTGTTGTTAAGTGGTGTTGAGTCAGTTCTGACTTATAGCGACAATGTATAGAGTTTCAAAGGAGCAGCTGGTGGCTTTGAACCACCAGTCTTGTGATTAGCTGTCCGGTGCTTATCCTACAGCACCACACCAGAACTTCAGAAAGAGTGCTAGAGATGTGGAACTTAATTGCATTAAAAAATATCTCAACTACCCCTTCATGTACTCAATACAAACCCGTGTATTGAGTACAGGACTAGACCAAAGTATTTTGAAAACAGTCAACTTTGGTAATAATAAGAAGAGATATTTTCTTTCCTGTTTTCTTTTGAGTGTGTTAGATGGAAAAATCTGATAAGAAGTCCTTTGCTTTTTGGGCCAAGTCATTCAAAGGACACCTATACAAAGGTGACCCTTTGGAAATAAACTAATCATACCCTTGGCTTCTAAACCCCAACAGAAAATTGGATTTTTTGAAGTTCATTGAATTCAGTTCCTGACAAGGACTACTTGTGTGTTCATTCTTTGTGGTTCGGATATAGGTTTAAAGTGGGAAAGAAACAAGGAAATGACAAGCTTAAAAAGGAAGTAATGGGTACAAGTAAAATTCTTTAAATTTAGGAGAAGTAATCTCGTTTGTAAATACAAATGTTCCTTTAACCCTTTCTAACACATTTTCAGATATATTGTAATAGGTAATGTATTTTAAATTTATTCTCAGGAGTATTGGTTATAGAAAGAGATATTCATATTTACTATAGCTTCCCTATTTTAATTCATTTATCTATAATAATTTTTTAATCTTCTCCAGAACTTATTGCTCTTGTTTATATTTCTTGTCACTACATAAGGGAAAGATAGACACTTCCAGTATCTAAAAGCACCAGTGAATTATTTTCTATTTTGAAGTATAAAAAAAAAATAAGATTGAATCTGATCTTATTTTACATACCACATTTGGTTTGTTGAATTATATTATCTAGGTCAAATGACAGACACATTAATTATCATAGAATCTTAATCAAAATTAAATATAAATGGATATATGATGTATGTTGAAAACAATTTTCCATATAGTACAACATCATCATTATTGAAAAAACTAAAAACATAGAATTTAGTATGAGTCAATTTCAGTTCATTTTTAAAAAAACATATTTTGTATATGAAAAAGTTCTAAATAAATTATTGAGGGATTAATTGTTTACAATTCACAACTGAGGATATAAAACTCTTTAGTGATACACAGTACATGCTTTTCTTGCTGTTTATAATTGAGAACATATATTCAAATACATTATTTGGAAATGACCATCTTCAAAATATATAAATGATAGATCAATAAATAATATACATACCTTTTTATTATCAAGATTTTTTTTTATATCTTTGATGCTTTAACAAAGGCAAAAGTATTTCCAAAAAAGTATCAGTTAGAAAACTCTGCCTGATGATTTCTGTTATCTCTTGTAGACCTACGATAATTAAATGGATTATACAATGGCATGCAGATTTTTAAAATTTTGCTATTAATAGCATCACATATGACATTGTATCTTTCTCAGTAACTGGAAGGAAAAAAGGAGATTGCAAAAGATCCAGATTTTTTTCTAGGTCAGCAGCCTGGGATTTCTCCATGTATCAGGAATCATTCATTTTCATAATGCAGG
Source organism: Chrysochloris asiatica (assembly GCF_000296735.1). NCBI lineage: Eukaryota > Metazoa > Chordata > Mammalia > Afrosoricida > Chrysochloridae > Chrysochloris > Chrysochloris asiatica. The sequence goes on along the minus strand of NW_006408519.1, from coordinate 13,217,249 downwards.
GTCAGCACAACAATCATGTTCAAAACACCACTGCCAAGGGTGGCTTTTTGTTTTAACACTTTTGCATAATTTTTTAAAGCATTTTATTGTGAATTGAGTAATGATTTACAGAGTAGGTAATCAGTTTTACATTCAACAAATCATATGCTTTCTTTCATTTCAATGGTTTTAATCCCCACCATGTAACATGTTACCCTACTTCCTCCCTAATGATACTTGTTTTCTCTCAACCTGCTTTTCCAAACTTTCTGAATTTCTGATCTAGAATGATAGACCATTCCATGATGTGCATGTCACAGTAGTGTTTTATCTCCCCTATATACTGCATGACTGGAAATCAGCTATGAGGGTGAGATGAATTCTAAACATGAAGATGACAAAGTCCACTGAGAGGCAGAATGTTTTAAAATACAAACTAGAGTGAATTCAAATCAGATTTTAGTTGATTTAAGGACATACATACATCAGATGTATGTAAGGCCCTTATTTGAATTCTCACTGTTAACATGGAGAAGTGACCCAAATCCTATTTTTAAAAGTTATTTCTTCTTCATAATACAGTTATGGTGATATGTCTACATGTATGAGCTCTACTAGCACTGGACCACAAGGTTGTTTGAACTGCAAGTTCGTTTGAACCACAAGGTCAGCAGTTCAAACTCACCAGCCCTCCTGGAAACCCTTTACAACGTCACTATGAGTTGGAACTGATTTGATGGCACTTAGCTACAACAAAGCATAAAAAATTGCATAGATGTACTCCATTATTGTGAGAAAGAAGAAATGTTAGTAAAATATTTTTAAGTCTTTGTAATTGTTTGTGGTTGCTGTTGTTAGGTGACATTAAGTCGGTTCTGACTCATAGCTACCCCATATAGAGTTTGCAGTCCAGCACAGTAACCCATAGCACCATAGTAGGATAACTGCCCCTTACACACACACACACACACACACACACACACGTAAAGGACCTGTGGTAGTATAGTAGTTACAAGTCAGGCTGCTAACCTGAAAGTCATCAGTTTGAAACTACTAGCCGTTTTGTGGGAGAAAAATTCACAGCCTCAGAAACCCTATGCAAAGTCACTATGAGTCAGAACCGACTCCAAGGTACACCACCTCCACCAATATCACCCTTTAAGTCCTGGTGTGGCAATATAGGATAAACACAGGGTAACAAGGTCAGTTTGAATTACAAGATTGGTGTTTCAAAACTCACCAGTTACTCCTCGGGTCACCAAGAGTAGGAAGCAACTTGATGGCACTTAACAACGACAACAATATCAACCCTATGGGATAAGCAATATTATAAAAAATAAGTTGTCATTGAGTCCTCTATGACTCATAATGAACTCAAGTGTTTAAGAGTAGACTTGAGTTCCATAACATTGTTAATGGCTGATTTTTTCTCAGATCTCTCTTCTGAGGCTCCTCTGGATGCACTTTACAGTCAATCCAATCTTTTGATTAGTAGTAGAGCGCATGGACAGTTTAGGCAAATTATCATTTCTTATTTGCTCATGGGGAAACTTAGACTTCAAAAAATTAAATTCTGTAAAATAAGTAATATTAAGTGGAAAATTTAAGAATGTTTTCATTTGCTATAATTCCAGAGTATGACTTTCAGCCACGGAACGATCCCTTCAATTTCTCCCAAGATGATGATGGCCTATCATTGAACTAATTATTGTACAATGAGATGTTTGTAAATGTTATTTGGGTAAATTCATAGTTGGACTTCCAAAAAAAAAAAAAACTTTTTTGAACTCCTAAAGACCCACAGATGTTTCCTAATTTTCTTCCCCTCATGAAATTCCAGTTCTGTTCATATTTAGATAACTATTCCAAACAAAGTTACTGATATAAACTTGCTTTTGGGAGGATTCCTAATTGATCATGCCCATTTAGTATACTACAGCAATGAAGTAACTTTGAATACGTTGTTAACTTTAGCTCATCCATCATGTTATTTTGGGTTGGGTCTTTAGAGTGGTTTGGAAATTGAGAATCTCTTTTCATGACCCTTGTCTTTGTACTGGAAATTTTGTGTTTCTAGTCCTGGTGTGGATTGTGGGTTAATGTGCCAGACTACAATGCTGTTTGAACTGCAAGGTTGGTGGTTCAAGCTCACCAGCTGCTCCTTGGAAACCCTATACAGGGTCGCTATAGGTCGGAATCGACTCAATGACTCTTCACAACAACAACAACAACATTACTGCGTAAGTATTGGAAAACATTCTAGTTATTACCAAGCACTTTCAAACACATTTGTTAAATGTTTTGATTGCATTTTTGATGACTATATTCTGTTTCTCCAAGCTGTGTTCTGGTAAAACATGATTTGGAACTAAGAGTGGAAATCTAATCCTGAGGAAGTAGATAAAAAGAAGTAACTTTCAACAAGAGGAAGCACAGCTGGTTTGTGTCTGGGACAAGTAATGTCAATTATTCAGTGTATATTCAGTTTAGGTATACCATTTCTCATCTAAAGCAAGCATGGTGTCTTTTATATAAAATAATACATCTTCCTATTAACTCAATATATGTTAGCCATGGTATTTACTGAAGATAAGAGCAATTACCTATTTAATAAAATGCCTTTTATAGTATACAGTACAACCAAGCTTTAAAATTAATGTTGGCTTAATTATCTATACCATTTGTTGCACTTGACTCTGAGGAATCTTGAGTACAAAGCATGCTTTTTAAAATTGCTGAACTGTTTTCCTGATTCCACTGAAGAGTACTATTTAAAATTTCTTAAAATCATTTAGAGTGCCTTTAAATGGACAATTTACTAAGAACAGTAACATGAAAAATATATTACTGGTATTATGATAATATTTATGTGAAGTAATGCTAAATGAATGTCCTGAAATGGGATTTATAAAGAAAGCAAAGGAAGAATAAGCTTTCTGTAATCATGTATCCCAATATTCCATTATATGCTATCAAATGTCTATTTTACAATAGTAGACAAGGAAAACCAATATTCATAAGACAGTCAAGCATCTTAGTATTATTTCCCCTAATTTTGAGTTTTGTTTCACATTTTCTCCTACTCTGTGTGGGACCATATAATGTGATTACTCTTTAAGCAGTTGGCAGTGGTAGCTGGGCACCATCTAGTTCTGGTCTCAGAGTCCTGGAGACTGATAGTCACATGTTCCACTAGTCCATATTTAAGCTAATGTATACCCTGGTTTTAAAGTACCATCATTTTTCTCTTCTTGGAAAAGATGGTGAACTTTATGATTACCATACCTCAGTAAAGGAATTTTCCATACGTCTGGAGTGATGGTGTGGTGCTGTAGGATAAGCACTGGACCGCAAGGTTCATTTAAATCCTATGCAGGGTTGCTATGAGTTGGAAACAACTTGACAGCACTTACCAAATCAGTCTATTGCACTTACTGGGGAGTGTGGTACTTGTATATATATAATAAGCACTGAAAAATTAATCACAGGTCCATGGTTTGAGACTACCAGATAATCCACAGGAGTAAGATGAAGTTTTCAGTTTCTGTAAAGATGTAAAAGCCTTGGAAATCCTAAATCCTATACAGGGTTACTATGACTTGGAACTGACTCCAGGGCAATTAACATCAATTGCATTTATTGGAGCTGTCTATTGAGAACCTTCACATAATATTATTTGTTGATTTATTATACCTCAAAACTCATACTGGAGCTTATAAACAGGGTTTGTTATCATTAATTCAAGTTTTTTACAGAATATTTTCATCTGCCTGGAATAAAATTAACCAAGATAGCACAACGTGTTGTACCTACTGTTGTTGTTGTTAGGTGCCATCGAGTCAGTATCATTGGCTCTTGGTCATATGCTACCTCTTGAAACGGTTGAACATCAACCATTCCTTTTGGTACAGTGATTCTGTATATTCATTTCATCTTCTTTTGTACCTACTAGAGATAGTCAACTAGCCAAAAAACAAAATTACACATATATACAGATTGCAACACTATTTATGAAATATATTTAACAATAGTTTTTGGATAAATTAAATAGTGTGGCAGTATAGGGCAAGCACTGGATGGCTAACTGCAAGACTGATGGTTCAAACCCACCAGCCAGTCCTCAGCATCCTTACAGAGGGATGCTATGCGTCAATGGACTCAATGGCACTTAACAAGAGCAACAATAAATAGCAAGGATTCTTTAGATTAGTAGATGACTTTCAAATACTTTGGAAATAGGGAAGAATGGGGAATTTTTTCCTATTCTAGAACATCTATTAAAGATGAACAGTATTTAATATCAATCTTATTGTATCATTCAGTGAGATAATCTCTGATACTCTTAAAACGGCCACTTGGTAACACCAGATGATTTCAAAAGGATATTACCTAACAAACTCATTAAGGTAGTGCAAATTCATTACTATGTTAAATCAACATTGGTGTTGAAACTTTGAAAAGACACCTGAGTTTATTTTCTGATCATTTGTCATTTATCAATAACAGAATTCTGGATAAAACTATCAAAGTTGTGCAAGTTCAGAAGCCAAAGCCGCAAGGGCTTTTTGAACACCTTTAGCTGAATTTTATCCAACTTCTATCCTGCATGAGATTTGAATCTGTTGCAGTTGTTGTGTGGTTATTTTCAGGATGGGTTGAAATACTTCTATGCTGAAAAGCCACAGACCTGTTAACCATTAAGTGCTGCTTGAGTTTATGTTTTTAGTCTTGGACACTGTAAATTTATGTCAAAGCATCAAGGCAAAAGTAGTTCAGGAAGCATTATTTTAAAAATCTTATTCCTTATTCAAAGACTAGACAGTACTTAACCACTCACAATCTTCTGGAAAATTAAAAATGACAATTGCTGTTGTTATTGTTGTTGTTATGTGCCATGGAGTCAGTTTTAATTCATAGTGACTTTGTATAGGGTTTCCGAGGCTGTAAATCTTTACGGGAGCAGAATGCCTCATCGCTCTCCCACAGACCAGCTGGTAGTTTTGAACTGCTGACCTTGTGGTTTGCAGCCCGATTCATTACCGCTACATTATCAGAGCTCTTTGTTGTTATTGTTAAGTCTCATCAAATCAGTTCCAACTCATAGCAACTCTTTATAGGGTTTTCAAGGCTTTTCAATCTTTGCAGGAGCAGAAAGTCTCATCCTTTTCCATCCAAACAAGTGGCTGGTGAGCTCAAACTGCCAATCTTGTGGTTCCAGTCCAGGGTTTATCCTATGGAGCTACTGAGCTCCAAGATGACCACTGGCATGTTTAAATTAAAATTAGTAGAAATCTTTGACATCTTTTAACTGATTCACTAACCCTTAAGTCCATGAAGTCCATTCCCTCTGGGACACATCAGTTATTGCCCTTTAATTGCAATTTAATCTAGAACAATTAATATATTCTGACCAACTGCATACAGACATGGCAACATGTACTTATTCATACTCAGACCTATCACAAATAGGTTAACGGCAGCATTTTCATGATCGTCAAACAGTTTTGTCCCTTTAAAAAATTTTGTCGTTTCAAAGAAATATAGAAAACTGCCATTGAACCTTATTAGAAAGCTACAAAGTAATTTAAACAACAATTATAACAGGAAAACATAAGGGGGTTCAGAATTATTACTTTATAGTATGTTCAAGTTAAAAGTTAAATATGAAACCATATTTTAAATATTAATTTTACAAATATGCAAGTCTATGACCAAGCTTCTCTTATGCTTAGTAATAGTGAGAGAATTAGGATATAGAGGTACAGCATATGTTTAAACCAAGTGGGACCATGTCTGACTTCCTCTGATTAAACAAAAGGGAAAGAGGATCAGACTCAAAATCACTTCCTACGAAGCAGAGGTCAGACATGCTTTCACTCTACGACCTTCTTTACCCTATTCTGACACCAACCATTCCTCCCTTAGCACTCTGTGTTTCATATCTGAGTTTGAGAATCCATTGCGATGGCCACACCGAACTCATAACAGTATTCATGATTATGGGGTGTATGAGGGAAATGAACTGGGTACAATTCAGAATCAAAACCAGCCCAGAACCGGAAGTGGTTCTACTGTCAGGAATGCCTCGTGCCTGCCGTACTGCAGGTGTGCCTCATTCTTCAGCCTCACGGATATGTGGCCCCTTGGCCTCTGTCCTGCTCAAAGTATTACAAAGTTCTTTTAACCTGTCTGTGAATACCCAAAAGCCAAATTCTTCAAGCCAGTCTCCTCCTGCGCAAAAGCATTCAGCTTTACTTAGTCCATGGGTCTCTCTCTGCCATAATCTCTGCTGTCTGTTTCTTACATTTTACTCGTGTGCTTCCTTCTTGATGGTCCTGGTGTCTTCCATCTCTGCTTCTGAGATGGCTCCTTTTAAACCTAGCTGGAGAGCAAAACTAACCAATCCCAGCCTTAGAGTCCTGTATATCTTATTTGTGTGGTTCTACCTCCTGGTATGGCACTGTGTACTAATGCGTCAGACTGCAAAGTCCTTTGAACTGCGAGGTCGGTGGTTCAAGCTCACCAGCTGCTCCTCAGAAACCCTATACAGTTGGAATCGACTCTACGGCACTCAACAACAACAACACCTCCTGGTGTGGTGCTGTGGGTTAATGTGCCAGACTGCAAAGCCATTTGAACTGCAAAGTCGATGCTTCAAGCTCACCAGCTGCTCCTCCGAAACCCTATACAGGGTTGCTATGGGTTGGAACCGACTTGACGGCACTTAACAACAACAACAACCCAATCACTTGGTGAGGATTAAGAAGACATGATAGAAACATATCAAGTAAATTCAAAGGAACACAAAACAATCACTTCAGTGGTGACTACTGTTTTTGTTTTTAAGGTGATTCTGACTCATAGCGAGCCTGTTTAGAGTTTCTGAGAAGTGACTGGTGGGTTTGAACAGTTGACCTTGTAGTTATGTTGGTGACTAGTGGTAGAAAATAATATAGTATCTGTACTATTTGTTACAAAATCCAATAAGTCATGGCTCTGGATTCTTGAGCTGCAAGTCTCTTGCTTTTCAGTTCCTCCCTTCCAACACAGACCTCCAGACAAGTCTCTAAAGTGGTGCTGGTGAGAGACAGGAAGGCTGATTAATATTCTTGTATCTATTTTTATAGTTTTCAATAATAGTGCACTTGACCCAAATTTGAAAATTGACTTGATGTGGGTCCAAAAATAATAATTCTGTACTTCTATTCTAAAATAATTCTTGTCAACTCTCTACCCGGGACCATTCCTTGTCAGTCTTAATGACTCTGTGATGTGTACAATTGAAAATATTATGTGGATGCATGAAATAGTATCTAATATATAGTTTAATCTGTGTCACAAAACAAATAAAAGAACAAGAAATATGTGTACATGTATTATTTGCATAAATCAAATGCAACCGTTTAAGTTAAATTCAACAGTTTCATTTTGAATGTGTTGAGAGTTATGTAACATTTAGCAGATGTAACTTTTATGTATCACAAATCTGTTACTAAACCTAAAAAGTAATAGATTTTCCACATCCTTGAACAATACTTCACTCTGTGAAAATTAAAGATATCTGTGCTTAGTGAACTTAATCCACTGAAAAGCATTTCCAAGGATCCTCTCGTTTACCTCTGAAGTTTATTCTGAACTTCAGAGTAACTTAACCCACCCTCCAAATTTTGAAAATGTATTTCTCAAATATATGAATAAGTGAGAATTCTCTTTTTAAATATAAATTGCAGGAAATCCAGCCTTCCTTATTACTTCTACATGTATTTCAATAACAAATAAAGTATTTAAATCTGTTATAAAACATTTGGGATTCAAGATCATAAGTAGGTTTTAATATAATTTTACCATTTTAAATTAAGCCATTGTAAAGATTGCTTTTTCTGAATATGTTAATAGTGATGTTATGTAGATTTTTCTGGAAAAAAAATTATTGTATTTCTTTCCCACTTTATGTTATCAGTTACAGCTAAGACTCTTATTCCTTTAATGAGCAGAAATTCAATCAACAATGTCATCTTCATTTTTGTATTACTTCAAGTGCTGCATAAAGAAATTATAATGAGAAAATGCAAGTTCTGTGAACACTAACATCAGCTCATCAGAATAATAACTTTGTCATGGTGGAACATGGGAAAACATAAAAGCTAAGTACCAAGCGAGCATATATATACCAATTTTTCAGGCTGATTATACCATTAACATTATTCAAATAGCTGATTACACAATGTTGAGTTCCTTCTACTTAAATTCTTTGCATTAATTGCCATATACATTCAATGCAAAAATAAACCTATTCAATATTCAGGTCAGATATTTTAAATAGAATTCCTCTTCAATGATTTGCCCTAATTACAACTAGGAAGAATCTTAAAGTGCCTCTCATATGAAGGTATTTTTCTATTTCATCATAATTTGAGCTTCAAACTAATGATAAAATTCTCTAAAGTTGAAATGCTTAATCAAAATATGTTTTGTGAGGTGAAATGAAGTTATCTTTAAGGGGGAGTATTTAGAGAAAGGAAGAGGAGATCTGCAATTGTAAGACACGGTTACCGGTACTGTCTCCTCTTAAGAAACATACAGCTGACACTTCGGAAACCGTGGCATTTATTAATCTATCGTCTCCCATGGGCTCCTAAATTTCTCCAAACAATCCTATTTACTGCTTTGTGGTCTCCATGTAGAAAGTTCATAATCTAGCACAATATCATTCTATCTAGTTTCTGAAGAGATGCCAACCACCATGTATGATGGCAATACCCCATTTAGAGGATATTTGATTCCTCATAAATTTCCATTAGTATGAATATGATCTAAACAATTATTTTATGTTGTTGTTGTTTTTCTATTGTCATGCTATCATTGACCGGATTCTTTGTTCTCAAATATATGTTGGTTTTTCACAAGCTCAATTAAATAAAAATTAAACTAATTGCCATGTTAACCTTGCTAATAGATTTTCCAGTCTTTACAGAGAATTGACTAGATATTCTTTAGGATTGAGTCAGAAGTTGAGAACAGACATTATTACGAGGGCAGAGCACACAGTTGTGGAAAATCCATTTATGATTCTGTAATTGGGTACCTTTCTTTACTTTCAATTTTGGGGGTTGCCAAAGCAGGAACTTATCTAGCTAAATCAAGAGATATAGTTTATGACTCCAGAGTCAAATTAGTAGTGTGTTACACTAGCAATTTTACTAAGGAAAATATTTTTCTACGTTGTTGTTGTTGTTAAGTGCCGTCAAGTCAGTTCCGACCCATAGCGACCCTGTATAGGGTTTCCAAGGAGAGACTGCTGAGCTTGAACCACCAACCTTGTAGTTCAAACGGCTTTGCAGTCTGGTGCATTAACCCACAGCACCGCACCAGGACTCCATTTTTCTATGTGTCAGATTTAATTATTTGCATCCCATTTAAAAGAAAATGAAAGGCATTGTTTCACATAGGATCTAGGATATAAAACAAGAGAATGACATTTCTTACTGTAAAAAGGGGGAAAAGTATTGGTAATCTACAAGACCATAATTATCTTTAGTCTATGGTAGAAAAGGGATAACAAGGCAACAAAGTAAAGTGAATTTAAGACAGGACAATCATCTCCAGCAGAGATGTTTTAACTTTAGCAAAGAAAAAGGTCATGGCCATACAAATGAATAAAAGAAGAAATCAGCAAAACTTTCAAGAAATGCTTAAAAACTAAATGTGGGATGCTATTTCAATTTGAAATGGGTATGACCCCCAGTCACAAAGAGCATTTGTACCCAACACAAGTTCTTTATAAGATAACTTCTCAGAGAAGGTCAATGAAGAGAGTTCTCCCAGTACCACAGTTATAAAGGAGACAATTTGCTGTTCGATGACAGGTATACATTTTCTCTCACTGCCTGGAGCCTTCCATCATTTAATAAAAAGCCTTAAACTATAGGTTTAAAATTCACTCAATGGTTCAATCTAAAATCTACTGATTCTGCAGGAGAAGTTTAATCATAACTCTCTGACTCTGAGGCGCAGACAAGGAATGTTCTCACCTTCATAATGCAAAAAATTAGGCACTGTTTGTGGGTAGGGGAAGAAGTAAAAACCTTCTGTCCTGGGAGGGAGAGAAAAACATCTTGAACCCAGAATCCAATGTCTATATCCAAGAGATCTGTTACCACTGGATGAGAGACAAGAAATTATCTTGCATCCAAGAACAACATCCACCATAAAGATGCCCAGTCATAAAAGTTTGCCCAAAGACAAGACTAGGCCAGGAAAAACATAGAAATACCCTGTCTGAACTACACCTGTTGTTTTTCTTAAGTGCCTATAGGGGTTCCAGAAGCAGAAAGCCTCATCTTTCTCCTGCAGAGGGTGTGGCAGGCTTGAACAGCAGACTTTGTGGTTGGCAGTTCAGTGATTGAGGTCTGGAGGCAATTTACTGCTGACTATAACACTAACTAAGAAATTAACAACAGTCATTTACACTGTGTAAGGATTAAGCAAATGGAAGTGATCCTTTGTGGTTCAGTCCCAGAGAGACAGTAAAAATGAAAAATTGAACAGAAAGACTTAAGAAAATCTTTGTGATTCCTGGAACATCACTACACAAAAGTTAACAGTCAACTGCTTAAGAAACTCAAAACCTGTGGTGCAATGACAATAACCCTTACAATAACAAAACTCCAAACCATAGCAACTGCTGGCTATTGTTAAGTGCTGCTGCGCTGGTTCTGATTCACAGCAACCCAGTATAGGGTTTCCAAGGAGTGGCTGGTGGGTTTGAACCACCAAGCTTGGAGGTAGCAGTCCAGGGCTGATCCTACAGTACCACACCAGTACTCCACCTGCTCACTAAATTGGCATAATTCCCCAAACTAATGGCCTGAAAGTTGAAGAGGTGTGCTCATTTCCAATTAAATATCCTATTGACTCCATTGCTTTCCACTTTGCTACATGCGATGTTTGGCATTGAAGCTAAAATGAAAAGACATGCAATAGAAGTTAAGGGGAAAAATGAGATAAATAATAGACTAAGGGTTGAATATGGATTAGATGTTTTAACTATGAAATAGGATTTTTGAAATAATTGTGATTTTCCTAGGTAATCTTCATGTAGGTTCATGACCATTATCATATCTGCAAATTTTCTATTGCCATATATTTTAACATATTCACAGGTTCTACGGACTAAAGTGGAGTCCTGGTGTGGCGCTGCGGGTTAATGCGCCAGACTGCAAGCCGTTTGAACTGCAAGGTCGGAGGTTCAAGCTCACCAGCATCTCCTTGAAAACCCTATACAGGGTCGCTATGGGTCGGAACCGACTCGACAGCACTTAACAACAACAACAACAATGGACTAAAGTATGAAGTCCTGGTGTGGCACTGTGTGTTAATGCACCAGACTGCAAAGTCGTTTGAACTGCAAGGTTGGCAGTTCAAGCTCACCAGCTGCTTCTTGGAAACCCTATACAGGGTCACTATGGGTCAGAAGCTACTCAACGGCACTTCATAACAACAACAACAACAGGACTAGAGTATAGGAGTGTCTGTTGTGATTGTGAATGTATAGCATGTTATCTTTCATTATTCTGGAAAATTATCAGCCATTATCCCTTCCAATGTGTCTTCTGCCTTTTGTACAATTTCCCAGAGCTTTTGAATGATGTACTTTTGTTTCACACTTTTTTTTCTCTATTTGATTTTACTTTCATCATTTTGATTAATGTATCTTAAAGTTTATTTATTCATTTTTTTAATCAGTTAATGGTCTACTGATGAACCTAATATGGAAATTTCTCATTTAGGTATATTATTTTTTCACTAGCTTTTCTATGTGAAACTTTTTGATAGTTTCCATCTCTCTCCTAAAATGCTTATTTGTTAGGCATGTTTTCCTAATTTTATAGAAAATTAAAACAAACTTAGTGACATTAAGCTGACTCCGATTCACAGTGACCCTATATATGTATGGGTTCTGAGACTGTAAGTCATTATGGGAGCAGACAGCCTTGTATTTCTGCTACTAATTGGCCAGTGGGTTTGAATTGCCAACTTTTTGGTCAACAGGCCAACACCTAACTCACAGTACAACCATGACTCCTTTATTTTATACTAAACACATAACATTCACAATTATTTTAAACAGCCTTATTTGATCATTCAATATGTTGTTCCTATCCCAAACAATCCAACTTAATCACATGGACCCAGAAAAACAGAGACGCTTTATGATCATACAACAGGAAAGTGAGGCAAAAGAGAGATTGAGGATGTTAGAATTATTTAATCTGCCATGGCTGAATTTAAAGATGGTAGAAGAGAGCCTGAAGCCAAGAATGTGAGCAGCCTTTAAAAGCTGTGGATGACCCCCATCAGACAACCATAAAGTAAACAGGTCTTCAGCCCTACACATGAAACAAAATGAATTCTTCCAAAAACCTGGAAGAGACTGGAAGAGGACTCTTACACAAACCTTCCTTATAAGATCTGGTCAATAAACACCTTGATTTAAGAAAGCAGCCAAGCTTTAAAAGCTTGTTATATACAGAACTTTTATAATAAATTTGTTTTGCTTTATGCCTCTAACATTGTTGTAGTTGGTTGCTGTGGCAATAGAAATTTCACATAAAGCCCAAGCTGAAGAAAGAACGTAAGAAAACACGCACAACACACACTCAGAGAGACAGTATAATAAAATTGTCAAAAACTGAAATTTTGAAGGCAGAGGAGAGAAAAAAAATGTATATTGAGGAACAAGGAAAATAATTGTAGCAAACTGCAGAAAGTAGACAAATCAAAAGGTACTGGAGTGACTACATAATACTGGGGGGAGAAACAAGAAAACAAATCAACCAACCTATAAATTTGTGATTATATAAGCTGCAAAAGTATCCTCCAATATAATTATGAAAAAAAGACCTATTTAATCAGTTCTGTGCAAAAGAAATGCTAAAGGAAGTTCGTTAGACAAAAGGAAAGAACGACAGATACATATTTGGATATGCACAAAGAAATAAAAAGCAGTGGAAATAAAAATTAATGAATATATAAAAATATTTTAAGTCATTTACAATCTAATTTAAGGTGTAAAGCAATAGAAAAAATAATATGTAGGGTTTACAAAATATACAGAAAAAACTAACAACATTGATAGTAAAAAAGGATAGGTATGAGAAAAACGGAAGCATGTTGTTGTTGTTGTTAAGTGCCGTCGAGTCGGTTCCGACCCATAGCGACCCTGTACAGGGTTTCCGAGGGTGTAAATCTTTACGGGAGTAGAAAGCCTCATCAAAAAAACCCAGATAATTTGAAATAAGAGAAACAGAAATAAAGCAAGATCTACATCGTTTGAAAGATAATTCTACGATGAACTTCATGGTTTTTCTAGACTGAATTATTCTTATAGAATTGTACAACTACAGTTCACATTAAGAAAAAAAAAAATGTCCCATTCATTTCTAGTTAAAGACAGCATTCCACTGCTATTCATAAGGTTTTCAGTGACTAAATATTCAGAATTAGTCTGCTTCGTCTTCCTAGTCTGTCTTAGTCTGTAAATCATTTGAAACCTGTCCCCCATGGGTGGTCCTACTGGTGGCATAGCTCCCAGAATCACAGCACTATGCAAACCAACACAGTATGACAAACTGACAAATGAAGAATTGCATTGCATTCATTATCAAAAAGAACATTTCAAGTTCTTTTTCCAAGTATAATGCTATTGGTAATAGAATAATATATATACACTTAAGAGGAATATCAATTAATACAACTATGATTTAAATCTACAATCAACAACTAAAGCCAGTGATGATGAAATGAAGAATTCTACCAACTTCTTCAGTCTGAAATTGATCAAACACAAATTTGATAGGAATGCAAAGGTTGGAAACAAAAAGAAAGGATCAAGTAGTTGGAATATACAACCTTTAATGATAGAAATGATGCTAGAGATCACATCATAGAATTTTACAAATCTTCATTGCAAATACCTGTTTAAAACAACATAAATGATGACTATGCATGTGGATTTCACCAGATGGAATACACAGAAATCAAAGTGACTACATCTATGGAATGAGATTGTAGAAAAACTCCAATGCCATCAGCTAAAACAAGGCCAGGGGAAAACTTTGGGAACAGACCATCAATTGCTCAGATGTGAGTTCAGGTTGAAACTGAAGAAAATTAAAACAAGTCCATGGGAGCCAAAATATGACCTTGAACATAACCCAGCTGAATTTAGAGATCATCTGAAGAACAGATTTGATGCATTAGACACTAAAGACAGAAGACCAGAAGAGTTGTGGGAAGAACACAAAAGGTCATTAAGAAGACAAGAAAGGCATAGACAAAAATGGATGCGAGAAGAAACACTGAATCTTGTTTTCTAACATGGAGCTACTGAAGCAAGGAAGAAATGAGGAAGCAAAAGAGTTGAACATAAAATTTCAAAGGACAGCTTGAGAAGATAAAACGAAATTTTATAATCAACTATGAAAAGACATGGAGCTAGAAAACCAAAAGGGGTTTCTAAGAAAAGCACATTCAGTATTTCTCAACTCGAAAAGATCTGAAGAAAAAAAAAATCAACCCTAACCAGCAATACTGAAGGACTTTATGGATAAAATATTAAATTATAAAGAAAGCATCAAAAGAAAATGAAGGAATACACAGAGTCATTATACCAAAAAGAAATAGTTAATGTTCAACCATTTCAAGAGGTAGAATATGATCAAGAGTCAATGGTACTGAAAGAAGATGTCCAATGTGCACTAAAGGCATTGTCAAAGACCTGAGTATATTTTTAGGTTTTCTGAGGATCAGCTGGTGAATTTGAACCACTGACCTTGTGGTTAGCAGTCCAGTGCTTATCCTACAGCACCACACTGTTATTTGAAGATAATCAAAAATAAAAGACATCCCAGGTAATTCTTAAACCCTTGTTTTTGCAGTTATACCCCAATTGTTTTCTTAATCAAAATGGATTATTGTCATATGCTATTAAATAATTCTAACAAACAAAGAATTAGTATTGTGCAAAGAGGTATTATGAGCCCTGGTGTGGTGCTGTAAGATAAGCATTGGATTACTAACCACCAGGTCAGTAGTTCAATCCCACTAGATGCTTTGGGAAACCTTACACAACTCACTATGAGTCAGAACCAACTCAACAGAACACAAAAGCAGCAATAAAGAGGGATTGTAAGTGACAAAGAGATAATGTAGTTGGAATAGCGTTGGTACTGTATCTCTATTTTCTCCTATCTTGCTATATGATAAACTAACAAACTGGCTTAATAATTCTTTCATAATTGTGATGTTCATATCTAATAAACTCTGAAGCTATAATGCTAGCAAATTTGGTAAAAATAAATTAGAGCTTTTACTATTTATTTTAAAAATTTTCACATGAAATTTTTAATTCACACTAAGAACCACACTTAGGAACCTATAAAAAACATATATACACACACACACATACAAATATGATGGAGTATACAAAAAAGGAACACAGTGCATCTAGACAAAAATATATTAATATTACCAAAAAGTTCATCAAAATTAAAGACATTGTTGTAAATAACAGTCCCAGTTCATTTAGTTCTTTTATGCTGTTCGTTAACAGATGAATGCCTTTTAGCAAAGATTTTGCAGGTGTGGATGAGAAAGAATAGGAGGATCAGTTGAAATTTGTTTTTAGGAAGGTCATTACTTTTTCATTGGGGACTTTTCTGGCTTGGACCAGAGTTCTAATAAGAGGACAAGGTCCCCAGGAGGAATCCATTTGATGGAATAAACAGCTTCTCTTTGTATTTATTGGCCTCACCTTCATCCCTAACCACAGCCAGATGTCTAACTCAGGTTTTCAGATTAAATATGGGGGAGAAATGAGGATTAATCAAAGGAATCCTATTGTCAGTGAAAAGAAATACAAAACAAACAAGCAAACAAAATTTCAGTGGTCATGTTATATAAATAGAAAGTCACGGACACATACAGTTTATGTGTAGTACAAATCACAAAAGCTGTAAAAACAAAAATTCACAGTGAGCTACACTTTGCAGGACCTAAAAAAATAGAAAGCACAATAAAATAAAATAACATAACATCTTTTGTTTACACAACTGTGAGTCCTCATTGTTAACATTAAAAAAAAATTATCTTTCTATTTTAAATGCAAAATACATATGTTTACATTTTTATAGCAACTATTAAGCTATTATGGTCAATGTTATATATCAGCGTGGCTAGGCTATGATTCCCAGTTGTTTTAGTAGACATCGGGCTGAATGTTCTTGTATTATATAAGAAATATGTGTTCTTAAGTGCCATCAAGTTAGTTTTAACTGATAGTCCCCATGTATAGGGTTTCCAAGGAGCAGCTGGTGGGTTTGAACCACTGATCTTGATGTTCAACCCTACCTTTCTGTCTAGTGTTTATCCTCCAATAATCTTCATTTTGTAATGATGTAAGCAGTCAACTAGTTGAAAAACGAATTAGTTGAAACTTAATTCACTTCCTCTGGGAGGTGGCCTGTATTCAATACATGAATGGTAAAAAATTTTCATAAAACAATCCATTATTTTTGTTTTGTGTTTTGTTTTTAATCAGCTTACTACTGAGCTGAAACAAGTAGAAGGAAATGATGGGTAAAAACCTGATGGATAGTATTTGAGCTCTGGATCCAGCTGTGTTTGTTGCTAACCTTGTGCTTCCCAGTTACATGAGTCAAAAAATGTATTATGATATGGCTGCTTAAAGCTAATTTTAATTGGATTTTTTAGCCTCCAAGAGTCTTGACTTATACTGACTATATGTCATAAGCAAGTAACCAAATAAACAAACCAAACCCAGCGGAATTGAGTCAATTCCAACACATAAAGGCCCAAAACAAGGCAGAGTAGAATTGTCCTTTAGTGTTTCTGAGACAATACATCTTTACAGAAGTAGACAACCTCATCTTTCTCCCAAGAGAAGCTGGAGGGCTTGAACCATATTTGGCAACCCATTGCTTACCCCACAGTGCTGCCAGGAATCAAGTTAGAGAGCTGAATTTTTTTTTTTTTTTTACAGGTCTAAAGAATCAAACTTCATTTTCAGGTTCAGATCAAGATCAGACAAGGCAGAAGGGTTAAAAAATCTCTACTATGAATTCTGAGAGTCTGGACTTTGTATTGCTAGCTTTACTGTTTGTCTAGCTCTGACTTCATACTCTACTTTGATAACAGGGTTCATTCCTGAGCTCTGATTCCCGTTTTAAGTCCATTTTTCCAATAAACCACCTACTTTGTGGTTCACATGACCTTGCAGTCCAGCACATGAACCCACAGTGCCAAACCAGGACTGATATTAGTCATGTTGAATCCTACAACCATGTGGTTTACTGTGTCAGGAACAACAGATTCAAGAGGAATGGTGTTGTGTTCATCATCAAAAAGAACATTTCAAGATCTAGTCTGAAGACACAGTGGTGTCTGTGATTGGACAAATTCTATATTCCTACAAGGAAGATCTGTTGACTATTCAAAGGCTTTTTACTATGTGGATCATGACAAGCTATGGATCAGAAGAATGGGTATTCCAGAACACTTCACTGTGGTCATGAGGAACCTGTACATAGACCAAGAGGCAGTTGTTTGAACAGAATAAAGGGATATTGAATGGTTTAAAATATATACTGGGTTATTGTGAGCTGGAACTTATTTGAGGGCACTTAACAACAAAAACACAATAAAACTGTAAGGATCCCTTGTGGCATAGTAAGTTAACTATTGTCCTGCTAACTGCAAGGTAGATAGATCAAACCCATCAACAACTCCACAGGAGAAAAATGAGGCCCTCTTCTCCTAATAACAAATACAGTCTCAGGAAGTCTATGGAGCAGTATACTCTATCCTACAGGTTGCTTTGAGTCAGAATCAACTTTATGTTTAGTTCTGAATAAATTGCCACAATGTCTCCCAAATGATTGTACTACTTTGCATGGCCACCTGCAATAGTTGAAAATATTTGCTGTTCCACATTATTTCCATTATTATTGTTGTTGTTGTTATGTGCTATGGATTTGGTTCCGACTCATAGCAACACTGTACAGGGTTTCCAAGGCTGTAAATCTTTACGGGAGCAGAAAGCCTCATATTTCTCCTGTGGAACAGCTGGTAGTTTTGAACTGATTACCTTGAGGTTAGCAGCCCAATTCGTAACCACTACAATTATTAGGTGTTATTAATACTTTGGAATTTATTCCTTCTTATGCCAGTGTAATGCTATCTCATTGTTATTTTAATTTTCAATTTCCTAATGACATATTGGGAGAGAGACGAGGATTTCTATTCCTGTAAAGATTTACAGCCTTAGAAAACTTATACAGGGTCATTGTGAGTCAGAACCTACTTGAGAGCCAACAACAACAATGACATATAATGTTGAACGTATTTCCATAAGTCTACTTACCATCTGTGTTTCACTTTTTGATTGTTTATTGTATGTTTAATTGTATTTTATTATTGTGGACTTTTAAGGGTTTTTCTTGTTTCCCCCAGCATTTTAAATACAAGTGCTTTATCAGATAAGTGGTTTGCAAATATTTCTGTCTTTGGCTTGCCGCTTCATTCTCTCAACAGTATCTGGGAACTTATATTTTAGTTTTTATTTTAATGAAGACTCACTTATAAATTATGTTTTGATCAATTATATTTTTGGTGTTGTATCTAAAAATCCTCACCAAATCCAGGTTTACCTTGATATTCTCTCATATTTTCTTGTGGAAGTTTTATAGTTCTAAATTTTATACATTTTATGATCCATTATGAGCTAATTTTGGTGAAAAGTATGTGATATTTATCTAGAGTCATTTGTTCCTTATTTTCTTTTTTGAATGTAGTTGTCCAGTTTTCACAGCATTACTTATTGGAAGGACTATACATTTTGCATGGGATGACCTTTGCTCCATTCTCAAGCTCAGTTGACTTTGTGTAGCTCTATACTGCATCTCACTGATTGTTTATTCTTGCAATAATACAACAATCTCTTGGTTACTTTAGCTTTGTAGTATTAACATTTACCAATATATAAACATGATGAAGAGCCCCAGAATATTGTCAGAAATAGTGCCGGAAGATGAGCCCCTCAGGTTGGAAGGCACTCAAATTTAGACCAGGAAAGAGATGCCTCCTCAAAGTAGAGATGACTGTGATGATGCAAATGGAGTAAAGCCTTCAGGACCTTCATTTGCTGATGAGGTACAACTCAAAATGAAGAGAAAGAGCTGTAAACATCCATTAATAATAAAAACATGGAATGTACAAAACACGAATCTAGGAAAATTATAAATGGTCACAAATGAAATGTAACACAAATATCCTATGCATTTGTCCACTGAAATAACTGGCATTGGCCATTTTGACTGGAAATAAAAGGTTGGAAATCAAAAGGTAAAATCAGTGGTTAGAAAATATGGCTTTGGTAATAGAAACAATGCTAGAAATAGAATTTTGCAAGATCAATTACTTATCCATTGCAAATACCTTTCTTAAACAACATAAATGACAACTATACACATGGACCTCACCAGATGGAATACACAGAAATCAAATTGACTACTTCTATGCAACGAGATGGTGGAAAAGCTCCATATCATCAGCCAAAACAAGTCAGGGCAGACTGTGGATATTTTCATCATATGAAAATTCAGGCTGAAGCTGAAGAAAACTAAAACAAGTCCATGAGAGCCACAATACTGACCTTGAATATATCCCACCTGAATTTAGAGATCATTTCAAGAATATATTTGATGCATCAGACATTAAAGACCAAAGACCAGAAGAGTTGTGGTATGGCATGAGGAACATCATACAGGAAGAAAGCAAAAGCTCATTATGAAGACAAGAACGAAAGAAAAGACCAACATGCATGTCAGAAGAGACTGAAAGTTATTCTCAAGCATAGAGATGCTAAAGCAAAGGCAAGAAGTGAAGATGTTCAAAAGTTGAATGGAAAATTTCAAAGGTCAGCTTGAGAAGAAAAAGTAAAATATTTTAATGAAATGTGCAAAACCTCAAGTTAGAAAACCAAAAGGAAAGAACATGCTCAGCATTTCTCAAGATGAAAGAACTGAAGAAAAAATTCAAACCTTGACTTGTGGTATTAAAGGATTCCCTGGGCAAATTACTGAATAATGCAGAAAGCATCAAAAATAGACCAAAGGAATACACAGAGTTACTGTACCAAAAAGAAGTGGTCAATGTTCAACCATTTCAAGAGGTAGCATATGATCAAGATTCAATGATCCTAAAGAAAGAAGTCCAAGGTGCATTGAAGGCATTGGCATAGAGCAAGGCACTTGGAATTGATGGAATACAAATTGAAATCTTTCAACAAGCTGATGCAGCACTAGAGTCACTCACTGATCTATGCCAAGAAATTTAGGAGACAACTACCTGGCCAACTGACTGGAAAAGATCCATATCTGTGTCCATTCCAAAGAGAGGTGACCCAATGGAATGTGGAAATCACTGGACAGCATCATAGATATCCCATGCGAATAAAGTTTTACTAAAGGTAATACAAAAACAGCTGCAACCATTCATTGATAGAGATTTAAGTGGGATTCAGAAGAGGACATGAAATGAGGGATATCATTGCTGATGTCAGATGGATCTTGACTAAAAGCAGATAATACCAGGAAGATGTTTACCTGTGCTTTATTGGCTATACAAAGT
>NW_006408519.1:13194203-13195901 GCF_000296735.1 Chrysochloris asiatica | reverse complement strand
GGGGGGGAATATTAAAAGTACCATGGACTGCCAAAGAACAAACCAATCTCTATTGGCAGAAGTACAGCTAGAGTGCTCCTTGGAAGCTAGGATGGCCAGATTTTGTTTCATACTTAGAAGATATTATCAGAAGAAAATGTTAAAGTGAAGGGTTGGAGAAAATGAGGAAGACCTCCCAATGAGATGTTTGACTGATGATAATGGAGCTTTTCCATTGTCTCTTTCTGCAGATGTAGTCAATTTGATTTCTCTGTATTCCATCTGGCGTGGTCCATGTTTATAGTAGTCTCTTATGCTGTCTAAAAGAAGATATTTGAAATGAGCAAATCATTAATTTTGGAGAAATCTGTCATGCGATCTCCAGAATCATTTCTATCACCAAGGCTATACTTTCGAATTACTAATCCTTCCTCTTTGCTCCCAATCTTTGCATTCCAATCACCACTAATGATCAATACATCTTGATTGCAAGTCTGATCACTTTCAGATTGAAGAAGTTGGTAGAATTATTCTATTTCATCCTCACTGGCTTTAGTTGTTGGTGCATAAATTTGAATAATAGTGCTATTAACTAGGCTTCCCTGTACACACATGGATATTATCCTATCACAGACAGTGTTGTACCTCATGACTGATCTGGATATGTTCTTTCTGACAATGGAACACCATTCCTCTTCAATTTGTCATTTCTGGCATAGTAAACCATGTGATTGTCAGATTCAAAATGGCCAGTACCAGTCCATTTCAGCTCACTAATGCCTAAGATAAGGAGCTCTGGTTGCATAGTGGTTACCAGTCAGGCTACTAACCTCAAGATCAGTGGCTCAAGACTACCAGTGGTTCTGCAGGAGAAAGATGAGGCTTTCGTCCCCCTGTAAAGATTTACAGCCTCGGAACCCCTATACAGGGTTGCTATGGGTTAGAAACAACTCGAAAGAACTGAACAACAACAATGCCTAAGATATCGATGTTTATGCACTCCATTTCATTTTTGACAGTTTCTAATTTCCTAGATTCATACTTCATACATTCCATGTTCCAATTATTAATGGATGTTTACAACTGTTTCTCCTCATTCTGAGTTGTGCCCCATCAGCAAATGAAGGTCTGGCAGGCTTTACTCCCATGGGCTTTACGCCATACGTGTCATCACCATCAACTCTACTTTGAGGAGGCAGCTCTTCCCCTGTCGCATCTTGAGTGCCTTCCAATCTGAGGGGCTCATTTTCTGTCACTATATCTGACAGTGTTTCTCTGCTATTCATAAGGTTTTCAGTGACCAAACATTTGGAAGTAGTTCATCATTTCTTCTTCCTAGTTTGTATTTGTCTGGAAGCTCACCTGAAACATGTCCACCATTGGTGACCCTGCTGGTATTTAAAATAGCTCCCAGAATCACAGCAACTCACAAGCCACCACAGTATGACAAACTGTTTCTGTATTACCTTTAGTAAAACTTTACTCACATGGGATATCAGAGATATTGTCCAATAATTTCCGCATTCCATTGGGTCTCCTCTCTTTGGAATGGGCACAAATACAGATCTCTTCCAATCATTCGACTAGATATTTGTCTTACAAACTTCTTGGCATAGATGAGTGAGTGCCAAGGTACATTGAAGGAATTGGCAAAGAACAAGTTACCAGGAATTGATGGAATACAAATTGAAATCTTTCAAGAAAATGAGGCTGCACAAG
>NW_006408519.1:13189315-13190193 GCF_000296735.1 Chrysochloris asiatica | reverse complement strand
ATAAGGAGCTCTGGTAGCGTAGTGGTTATGAATCAGGCTGTGAACCGCAAGGTCAGCAGTTTGAAACTACCAGCTGTTCCGTGGGAGAAAGGTATGGCTTTCTGCTCCCTTAAAGATTTACAGCCTTGGAAACCTTATACAGGGTTGCTATGGGTCGGAACCGACTCGAGGGCACTTAACAACAACAACAAGAACAACAACAAGGGATCTGTCAGGTCTATTAAATTCAAGGCAGCAAGGTCAACTCAGAAGATTCTGGTGATATTTTTGTGGTTTTAAAAGAATAGTATTAGTAGATTTTTTGAAGGACATAGGACAAAGGGGCTTTTATGAAGAATTTCTCATAAAATTGAAAATTGCCAGGGAAAAGAAAGAGAGAGAAAGGCCATAAAAGCTGCATCCAGAATTTTTTTTTTCCTCCTCATCATGACAATTCCATGATAGCAAGGACTGTTCTATGAGAATTTCATAGGTAGACATTCCACCATCAACCCTATTCATAATAAGTTCTCTTGCCTCATTGGACTTGTTTTTTGTTCCTAGAACTCAAATAACATTGAAAAGGAACTCAATTTGAGTCTTACTGTTGTTCTTAAGTGCCCTCAAGTCGATTCTGACTCATAGTGACCTGGATAGGGTTTATGAGGAATGGCTAGTGAATTGGAATCATCAACCATTTGCTTAGCAGCCCAATGCTTTTCCTATAGTGCCACACCAGGCCTCCAATTTGAGTCTCACAGGATTCCCAAACTGCCATTTTGATGATTATGAAGAACACAGCTCCAGGACTGAAGGAGGACTCATTAAGAGGCTGTGATACACAGATAAATGGATCCATGCAGTTTAAATCTGTCTTGTTCAAGAGTCAACTATAATTA
>NW_006408519.1:13180218-13189007 GCF_000296735.1 Chrysochloris asiatica | reverse complement strand
GGTATTTTCAATAACCTCATATGCATGTGGAAGTTGGACAATGAATAAAGAAGACCATTTGAGTTCATGCATTTGAGTTATAGTATTAAGAGGAGAATATTGAAAGTACCATAGTTTGTCAAAAGAACAAACAAATCTGTGTTGGACAAAGTACAGTCAGAATGCTCCTTACAAGCCAGGATGGACAAACTTCATCTGAAGTTTCTAGAAGCCCCACTAAAGCCTTTCCACCTTTGTGACTTTGCTAGAATTTGAAAAATTGGTCACACAGTTTCCAGCATCAAAGTAACACAGAAAGCATTATACTACCACAACTGGCAGATGGGTTGTGGCAGTTAAAATAAGAAATAGTTATTTCAGAAGACAAGAATTAAATATTAAAGCTATCTAAAATGAATGATGCCATTGGATGTTATTTTTATTGTTCTTGTTATGTAAAACCACAATTTTTCCATCTAGAACAACATTTATTTTGTGGTACAAGGTTCTGTGATATGATATGATATATATATATACATACATGCAGAAGAAAAGAGAAAGATAAAATCGACTATAACAAAAAATGATAGGCATGATATATACAAACTTTGAAGGGAATATTATCCTGGGAAAAGAAAAACAGAAAACCCAGATATAAATCTGAAAGTGAGGTCAGATATTTTGCTAGTAGGCCCAGGCCCTAATAAT
The DNA here is from genome assembly GCF_000296735.1 of Chrysochloris asiatica. Lineage (NCBI taxonomy): Eukaryota > Metazoa > Chordata > Mammalia > Afrosoricida > Chrysochloridae > Chrysochloris > Chrysochloris asiatica. Next base: position 13,188,320 of record NW_006408519.1, on the reverse strand, counting down.
AGTATTCAAAAATAATTGCTTATTCCTGAAAACTCACATCTGCTCACAAAAGGATATATTTATCCCTTTCTTCACAGTTTGCCTCTGACCCATAACCTTGGAATCCTTTCATTTGGAAAATTTTAAGGTATGATTCAACTTTTAATTGGAAAGTTTTAACAAACTATGTGGATGCATTGTTTTGTAAAACTGTGTTGGAAGAAGTACAACCAGAATGGTCGTTAGAAGCCAAAAAAGAGTAGACTTCATCTCTCATACTTTGGAAATATTATCAGGAGGGGCAAATTCCTGAAGAAGGATATCATGATTGGTAAAGTAGAGGGTCAGTGAATAAAAGTGAGACCCCCCCAACGAGATGGATTGACACAGTGGCAGCAGCAATGGGCTCAAGCACAGCAGCAATTGTGAGGCTGGTGGAGGACTGGCTGGTGTTTCATTCTGTTGAACATACGGTTGCTATGGGTCAAAAACACTAACTGGTCTGGCACCATCATCACAGTCATTATTGGGGATCTTCCTCTTTTTCACGGAACCTCCATTGGTTTTCTTTTGGTTGATGATATTGAGATTTTCCATAATTTCTTTCCACAGATAGTCAATGTGATTACTGTTTGTTTATTCTATCTGGTGAGATCCACCCATATAGCTGCCATTTATTTTGTTGAAACCATGGTATTGCCAATAAATAAATCATTGGTCTTACCAAGTTCTATCATGTGAGCTCCAGCCTAATTTTGTCACTAAGTCTATATTTTGCAAATACTGAATTTTCTCTGTTTCCAATTTTTGCATCCCATTCAACAGTAACTATCAATGCATCTTGATTGCATATTTGATCAATTTTAGAATGAAGAAATTGGTGGAATTCTTCAATTTCATCATTTGTTGCTCTAGTGATGGGTGTGCAAATTTGAATAACTTCCTTGTAGACATATGGATATTATCCTATTTATATAAGCAAGATTTTACTTCAAGATAGATCTTGAAATGCTCTTGATGATCAATGCAATGCTATTCCTTTTCAATTTGTTGTTTCTGACATAGTAATCTATATGATTGTCTAAATTCAAAATGGTCAATACTTGTCCATTTCAACTCACTAATACTTAGGATTTCTATCTTAGTTTATCCACTTTCATTTAAAAAAAAACACCTCTTATTGTAAATTCAGTGAAGGTTTGCATGGTAGATAATCAGTTTTATATTCAACAAATCATATGCTTTGTTACATTTCAAATGGCTTCTTGTAACATCAGTCATCCCACTTCTTCCCTTTGATTCACATTTCCAATCAGATGCCTTTTCCAACCCTTCTGAATTTTGTCTTTAGGAAATGCTGTCCTTTTGATCTGGATTATTTGCTCAACATACTGAATAAGTATGTTGAAAGGATATAACCCTTGTACACATAAGTAGACCAACAATGAAGAAACAGGACTAAAAGAGGACTCTGAGCTGAATCTAAGGCTAATAGTTGTTCTTAACTTTGGAATCAAGAGAAACAAAATGTTTCAAAACTATACACATCAAATTTCTATAAACTTTCTAACTGTTTTATACATTTGAGGGCATTCTTGATTACGAAGAACCCTAGTAGCAATGTGGTTAAATGGCTTTACTGTTAACAGAAAGGTCAATGATTATACCCACTGGTCTCTCCACAGGAGAACGATGCAGCAGTCTGCTTCCGTACAGATTTACAATTGGAAACTCTATGGGATAGTTCTACTGTGTCCTACAGAGTCACCATGAGTTAGAATTGATGTGACACCAGTGGGTTTTTGGTATTCTTAATTACTGGATGTCTTAGGCAAAGTTTTCTGGAGAAGTAAAACTAGTGAAACATATATGTGCCTGTATAGGGACAGAAGTTATTATTAAGGCAATGGCTTAAAATTACAGAGCCCCAGGGACTCAGTTTCTGAGAAAGAATCTTTCCCATATGTCTATTATATTGAGAGCAAGCTGTACCTCCAAGGAAGACATTCCTTCAATTGATTGGCTTCTCATAGTCACATCATAGAGTTAATTATGCCTGCATTAGGTTTCATGATCATGCGAATACGTACATCTCAACTGCTAAATCTCTGGAAATTCTAGCCTAGTCAAACTGACACAGAACTCTATTACAGTCTACCCTTATCAACTTGAAACCTATAAACTATATGAATAATCTCTAAATAACATACTTGCAACTAACATGATATAGCTGAAACACTGGTCCCATTTTCATCTTATGTATCACAAATCAACAAAGCAAAAGTATTTTATGCATACATGCAAAACAAAACAAAATGAAACATACATAGATGTTCACTTAAATGTCTAAAGGGCACATTCTGTAAGCCAGCTTCCTGTTCATAGGCACACAACCTTACTAATTCCATGGACCCAGAGCCGGTAGCTGCTCTTTCTCTCCATTCCACCCCCTCTGCCGCCATCTCTGCTGCCCCAGCTTTTCAAGGCTAGGATTCCACGCTCCACTCCTGTTGATCCTTAGTGATGGTCTGGGATCATCTATTCCTGAAATGAAAGATAACTACTCCCTGATTTTAGTTACACATCTTTTGCAATTACAGATTGTTCCTAAAAAACAAAACAAAAGCTTTTTTACTGTGACTTAACTGATGGTTTACAGAGCAGATCACTAGTTTTACATTCAACCAACCATATACTTTCCTTCACAATGTGATTGCAATCCCCTTCATGTATCCACAGTTAACAGCATTCATCTCTACCCACTTTATTTATTGCATTCTTCCCTGTGTCTCTTTCTACCTTCATCTTCCCATTGATAACCTCCCTCTTGTTGTGTATTTCCTGCCTTGTCACCCATATTAATATATCTCTATCCTTTGGCCTATGAATAATTTCCCCTTCCACCTTCCCAACCATCATAGATTATTTATTTTATCAAAAAAACTTTTGCTAACTTTTCATAACATTGGTCTTGCACAATGTTTGTCCTTTTACAATTGTCGAATTTCAGGCAGCATAATGACCTTCAGGTTCAACCAAGCTGTGAGGTGTTTCACAGATTCACGATTATTCTTCAACATTTTGCAATATTCCATTGTGCATATGTACCAAAGTTTGTTTAGATATTCTTCTGTTAATGGGTATTTAGGCTGTCTCCATCTTTTTGATTCCTTGGGAATTTTGTATCTACACTATTCTCTCTTTTTGCTTTGTAGTTGATTTCATTATACATTGATATTTCTAGTTCCCTATTTTCCGTCTTTATTTTGTAGGTTGGCTTCACTTTAAATACTTCTATATCTAGATTGAGTTCTAGGTGGTATTGTCATTTATAGTAATCCTGGGCTGTTGTCAGCTGTTGTTGGTTCTCAGTCCAGAAAATACCCTTTATCTTTTTTTTTTTTTTTTTTTTTGCTGTAAAAGGAAGCTGGTCATTACAAATTCCTTTAATTTATGTTTATCAAGAAATATCCTAATTTCACTGTCATATATGAGTGACAGCTTTGTTTGGTATATGATTCTTGGTTGGCCATCTTTTCCTTTCAGAGTTTTGTATATGTCATTCAGTTACCTTCTTGCTTGCATAGTTTCTGCTGAAAAATCAGCACTTAGTCTTATTGGTTCTCCTTTGTAGGTGAATTTGAATTTTTCCCAAGCTGCTTTCAGGATTCTTTCCTTGTCTTGGATGTTTGAAAAGTTTAATTGTGATATGTCTTAGTGATTTTGCGGGGGGCATCTATCCTGTTTGTAAGGTCGACTGTTCAAACTCACCAGCCACTCCTCAGAAATCCTATACAGGGTTGCTATGGGTCAGAACTGACTCTACGGCATCTAACAACAACAATAACAATAACAATAAACTCAGTATACTGAGAAGACAAACCTGTTCCTTGATCTGAAGAATATTTCATTCTGGTTGGAATTTTGAACAACTGCATCCATAAGCAAAAGTCTAGTCCAACAAATTGTAACAATTGACACTTGCTCACAGTCTTAGACATCTTTGTCTCCATCTGGTCAGGGTCTGGACAGCTCAGCCAAGCTAGATCAAATGGGAATCAGCTACAAGACTGGGAGTTCACACACACCACCCTGCACTTCAAATGAGTTGACCCCTTCACTCTCAGACCTGGCCCACATTGGGTAGTTCAGTGACCATGGGCTCAGGAGTTCACAAAACTCCTAAACTTCAGGCCAACCAATCTTTCCTTTCTTCTTATCTCAAGATCAAGTGTTAATAGAACATGTTCCAACTCATCCCATGTTTTCATTATTGCATTCCCTTCAATTCCACTTGCACATAGACCCAAGTGGTCACCATGGAGCCTAAGGCACACCTGTTTCCTTTAACTTTCAGTACTAGAAACGGGTTTTCTCTTGTGGTCAATTTTCCTTGCTTTGATGCCTCTCAAATTCAAAACACCAAACAGTCCACTTTTTTCCTCTGCTTTCTTTCAGTCATGTTTCATCTCCTGTTCTCCCAGTAGTTCTGGCTTAGTCTGCATCAGTTCTCAACTCTACAGGCTCTGAGTGAGGCTCAGGATTCATCCCAGGTCCCATATTCTACAAAGGTATAGGGCAAAAAGCATATTTTTTTCCTGGGAATATTCTTACTGTCCTTTTTGGCAAATTCAGTGAAGTATAATCTGAAAGTGGTCTTACAAGCTCTCTGTTATCATCATCCAATATTCATTTCTATCATATGTGCATTTTACAGATACTTTATAGAAATAGGCAGGAGAAGCCAATATTCATAAGGCTGTTAAATACACAAATCTTTTTAAAACACTCAAGTTCAATTTCTTATTCTCCTTTGAACTAACCTTAATCATATGCATATGACTTTTGGTCTCTGGTAGGGTAGATTCTAAGAGGATCAGGACCTTTTCAGCCATCTTTTAAACTAAGGCTCCAGGCAACTCCAGAAGTTGCCACTCTCCCCAGTTAATTATTTTATCCCATGGCCCTTCATTCTCTCTCTTACAAAATCTCATGCTTTCATGAGTTTGGAGGCATTGCAGTGAATCTCACTCTTGACTCCAGAGGCTTAAACCAAGTGGGGATCATGCCTGATTCCTCTGACTCCAGAAGGAGAAAAGAGGACCAAACTCAAAATCATCCCAAAGCCAATTCTTATGAAGTAAAGGCCAGATATACTCCCATCCTACATCAGTGCATTTAAAATCAGTCAAATCCAAATGTCAATTTAGAAAATGCATCCTCATGATTTTGTTTCTCTAGAACCCCACTCTCTGGACCACATGCCTTAGACCAGGTTTTCTAGAGAAGCAAAACTAGTGGATGATACTGTTTTTGTTGTTAAGTGCCATTGACTCGATTCTGAATCATAGCGACCCTGTATAGTGTTTCCAAGGAGCAGCTGGTGAGCTTGTACCACCGACTTTGCAGTTCAAATGACTTTGCAGTCTGACGCATTAGCCCACAGCGCCACACCAGGACTCCAGTGGATGATATATATATGTATGTGTATACATATATATAGAGAGAGCAGTTTATTATCAAGGAAATGGCTTTCAATTGCAAAGTCCCAGGTCCCCAGTGGAAGCATCCCCTCAGTTAATTGGCTGCTCATAGTTACTCTTCATAGAGTTAACTCTTCCTGCATTAGGTTTCATCATCATGGGAATAAGTACATCTCAACTGCCAAACCTCTGATAATCCTGGCCTAGTCAAGTTGACACAAAACACTAACCATTACATTGGGTAAAACTTTGCTTCTGCCTCTTCTTAAGTGTTAAATAAATTATGTATGTATGTATGTATATATATACGATTTTTTTTTCATTAACTGGAAATTAACCAAGTGCATTGTGCTCTTGCATGACAATGTACACCCACACACACTTCTGCCCACACTGTTGACACTCTGCAAGAGCTACATTTTGAGGTGTTAAAGCATCCTCCCTGTAGTTCTGATCTTGCTCTATCGGACTTTCACCTCTTTGGTCCTCTGAAAGCAGCCCTTCAAGGATGAAGATTCACCTCTGATGAAAAAATGAAGACAGCAATGTATTCATGGCTCACAGCTCAGCCTAAAATGTTTTTTTAAAACTAGGGAATCTTCAAGTTTGTTGAGAGATGGACAAAGTGCATTGAAAGCATGAAGATTATGTAGAAAAATGATACATTTGTGTTTTCTAAAAGTTGATTAAAATAAATTCTACATCCAGAATGCAGATAATTTTGGACTTATGCTCATATGTATGTTGTTGTTGTTATGTCCCGTAAAGGGTGAGCTTGAACCACTGACTTTGTGGTTCAAACCAACTTTTCAGTAGAGTACATTAATCCACAGTACCATACTAGTACTCCCCATAATTCCAGTTATTGTTGTTGTGAAGTGCCGTCGAGTCAGTACCAACCCATAGTGACCCTATATAGGGTTTCTTAGGAGCAGCTGGTAAGCTTGAACTGCCAGCCTTGAAGTTTAAATGGCTTTACAGTCTGGCGCATTAACCCACAGAGCCACACCTAGGTAGTGCTAAAAGAACCAATGCAATTATTATACATATCCATGTAACCTAAATCAAGAAATCTTTCTGATATATCCAAATCTCTTAACCAGCAATTTTGTGAATAGTTTCTTCCTTATATGTAGCCCTCCTTTTCATTTTTGACGAATTTGATCTGAGTAAGAATGAGCTCTGGTAATGTGTAAGCAGTCCAAAAGGCTCACCAGTAACAACACAGTACAAAGATTTGGCTAGCTGCTTCTAGAAGAGTACAGGTTAAGAAACCTTATGGAATGATTCTACGCTGTCACAGGGGGCTGCCTTGAGTTGAAATCAACTAGTGGCATCTAACAATAGTGAGTGTAGAAGAGGTGCATGCTTGAATAAAACTCAATGATGCTTACCTACCATTTGAAAATTTCCTTTCCTGAGAGTTGATGACTATGTTTAATTTAGTTAATTATTAAAGGATTGTACATACATTTCCCTATTATTTTGACACTATAATAATGAATGTTAATATGTGAGAGACAGGGAATCTGTATACAATTTCTTCTCTTTGGAGTTGTATAATTTACTACTATTTCATGGGACCACATGATGTTGTACATAATCAATGTAAAGCTCCAGTCCCACAGGATATGCCTTTTTCTAGAGGAACATATTAATCTGATTAAACTTTGAAATTAAAGGTATGATAAGTTTGATATAGCAGATTTACATTTTGAGTATAAGCAAAAGTTAGATAGCTTGAAAACGTCTTGCAAACTAAAGGGTCATGTCACCAAATCCAATTTACATGAGATTAACTAGTTTCCTGACATTCAGGTACACTGTGTGCACCCCAGTGAAAATTTTTGGTTGTCACAGTGGAAGAGAAGATGTTAATTTAACATATTGTTTGTTATTCAGATTGTATCTTGTTTAACTCCACTAAATTCATGTTTTATATGAGTCCCTGTGACATATATTTTTGGAAAGAAGCATTAGAAAGAAATAGCTCAGCAGTAAAGAGAGACAAACCCAACATAAGACTCCAAGTTGAATCTATGACTAAACATATACCATCAGCTTTGGAATCAAGAGCAACAGAATGTTTCAAAAGAGACTGTATACATGAAGCATTTCGACAATTTTTATATCTGCTTAAAACTTCCTAAGAATGTACACTTAATTGCAAAATAATTTTTTAAAAGTGTTTTATTGTGAATTATGTGATAGTTTACATGAGAGAAGATTAGCTTTACAGTCATCCTATCATATATAATTTCATTGCCATGGTTACAATCCCCTCCACGCATCATCAAATGACCAAAGGGTATACCCTGCAAGGCTGCCCCCAAATCATTAGCACACAGTCTCTCTTCCTCTCTGGGTTTAAAGTCCTAAGCTGCTACATCTCTCCACGTCATTGTCTCTGCCTCCATCTCTGGTATCACTGCTTCTCTGGGTAGGGTCCTGCTCTCCACACTTCTCCCTTGATGGTCCCAGGAACCTCTGCTCCTAGACTGCAAAGTCAATCACTCCCCTCCTTTTGCCATAACATGTCTGCCTTTACATTTCCAGCCCTCACAATCAGTCCTGATAACAATTATTCACTGTTGTATCACAAGAGACCTATCCTCATTCCTTTCATCAGCCCCGCCCAGA
>NW_006408519.1:13170826-13178837 GCF_000296735.1 Chrysochloris asiatica | reverse complement strand
ATAGTGGTCCTATACAGTATTTCTCCTTTTGTGACTGACTAATTTCACTCAACATAATGTCCTCTAGTTTCATCCATGTTATGTGGTGGCTTACAGCTTCCTTGTTATTCTTCAAGGTAGTATAATATTCCATTGTGTGTATGTACCACAGTTTGTTTATCCATTCTTCAGTTGATAGGCTGTCTCCATCTTTTTGCTATTGTAAATAGTGCTGTTATGAATATTGGTGTGCATATATCTACTCGTGTCATGGCTCATATTTCTTGTGGGTAAATACCAAGTAGAGGTATTACTGGATAAAAAGGTATTTCTATATAATAAAATTTTTAATAAAATGATTAGATTTTAGTTTATCATTCCTTAGCACATTTCATGTTGTAGACATTCCTGACCTTCTGAGATATGTTGTCATAGAAGAAAAAAAGATTAAAAATGTAAAACATTGTTGTTGTTGTTGTTTTTTTAAAAAAACAAATAATCTATAAAGTTTCAAGGCATATATTAACCTATTTTAATAGGCAAAGAGTAAGAAACAGTGAAACCAATTTGTATGTCTGTCTGGCAAACTGAAGTGTCAGTAAATCCAATTGACTAAGAAGTGAGAAACGAAGACAATAATTTGACATCGTATAGTCTCTAAAGCTAGAGCTTCTCCACAATACAAGCCAATGGTGAATAATATACTTAGTTAATATCTTTCAAGAAGACAAAGTAAAGTATTATAATGCAAGTGCAAGGACCTAGAGTTGGGGTACCAAACAGAAAGAACACAGTAGGCATTTCTAAACTGAAGATCAAATTAAAGTCTGTATTTGCATTTGAGAAGGCAAAATATTTAATGATGTAGGAAGCATTAAATGAAGATGGAAAGAATGCAGAGTCACTGTACCAAAAATAATTCATCAGCATTCACTATTTCTGGATGCAGAATACGACAAAGAACTGATATTGCTGAAGGACTAAATCTAAGCTTCCCTGAAGGCATTGCAGAGAAAGTCCATGAATTTATGGAATACCAATTGATATGTTTCAACAAATGGATGCAACACTGGAAGTGCTCACTTATCTATGCCAAAGAATTTGGAAAACAGCTACCTGGATAACCAAATGGAAGGGTCCCATGCCAAAGAAAGGTGATCCAACAGAATGAGGAAATTATCAAACAATATCAGTGATATCACGTGCAAGTAAAATTTGGCTGAAGACCATTTAAAAATAGATGCAGCAGTACTTTCACAGGTAGCTGCCATACATTCAAGCCAGATTCCGAAAAAGATCTGAACTGAAGAATAACACTGATGATTTTAGACCGATCTTGGCTACAAACAGAGTACCAGAGAAGTGTTTCGTTGTGTTCTATTGACTGTACAGTGGTGTTGGACTATGAGGATCATTATGGATTACATTGCAAAGAATGGGGATGTTCGAACACTTAATTTTGCTTAGGCAGAACCTACACCTATATGAAGAGGCAGTCTTTCAAGGAGAACAAGGGAGATTGTGATTGGTTATAAATCAGAAAAGGGGTGTGCCATTTTACCATATTTGTTTGATCTATATGCTGAGCAAATAATCAGAGAAACTGAACTGCCTGAAGAACAGAGTATCAGGATTTGAGGAAGACTCAAAAACAACTTGTGATAAGCAGATAACAGGGTTTTGTTTGCTGAAAGTGAAAAAGGTTTAAAGCGCTAACTGATGAAGATCAGTGCCTACAGCCTTCAGTAGGAATTACACTCCAACATAAACACAATAAAATCTTTCACAAATGGACCAATAAGTTAATGTCACAATAAATGAACAAAATGTAGTTTTCAAGGATTTAATTTTATTTGGATCCACAATCAATACTCAAAGAAGCAGCTGTTAAGACTTTGACCAACATACTGCATTAGACAAATCTGCTGCTCAAGAACTCTTTAAAGCGTTAAAAAGAAAACATGCCACTTTGAAGACTAAGATGTGCCTGACTGAAGACATGACATTTTCCGTCACTTCATATGCATGCAAAAGCTGGATTACAAATAAAATAGACTAAAGAAGAAATGATACATTTGAAGTTGAAGTGTAGTCAACTGAAATATTGACTACACCATGACTTTCAGAAGAATGAACAAATCTGTTTTGAAAAAAGTACAACAGAATGCTCCTTAGAAATGAAAATGTGGTACCAGGAGGGACCAGTCCCTGGATAAGGACATCATGCTTAGTAAAGTAGAGGGGCAATGAAAAAGTGGAAGACCCTCAATGAGATGGATTCATACAGTGGCTTCAACAAAGGGATTAAATATAACAGTAATTGTGAAGATGATACTGAATTGAACAGTATTTTCTACTGTTGTAGAAGAGACATGAATTATAACTGACCCAATGGTACTAACAACAGGAACAGCAAAGTGCCTTCCGAAGCAGCAGAGGCTGCATAAAAAGATATGAGTATGAATACCTGCAATATGCTCTAGAAATATTTAGAATTATTTTTAGAGACTGAAGTTCTTATACTTGAAGTTATAGGACAGAGACAGAGACATCTAGTTAATCCTATAATGCATCCTTATCTGTAAATATGGAGTCCTGGTGTGGTGCTGTAGGGAAAGCATTGTCTGTTTGAACTGCAAGGTGTTCTTGTTGTTAAGTGCCGTTGAGTCGATTCCGACCCATAGCTGCCCTGTATAGGGTTTCCGAGGAGCGACTGGTGAGCTTGAACTGCCGACCTTGCGATTCAAACGACTTTGCAGTCTGGCACATTAACCTACAGAGCCACACCAGTGGGCCTTTCAAATTCACCATTCGCTCCTGGGAAACCCCATACAGGGTCCCTCTAAATCAGAACTGACTCTCAATGGCACTAATCAATAACAGCAACATCTGTAAATAAGGTAGGGTGGCCTGTTGGTGGTGTGCTGTACAGGGTTTCTGAGGCTGTAAATCTTTATGGGAGCAGAAAGCCTTATCTTTCTCCCACCAAACAACTGGTAGTTTCAAATTGCTGACCTTGAGGCTAACAGCCCCACTTGTAACCACTACACTACCAGAGCTCCTTCTGAGAACCTTAATAATTATGAAAAAAAAATTTTTGTTTGTTTGTTTCTCCCTTGATTCTACCATAAATCTCAGATTTGAAAGCCCCGATTTTCTTTCAAAAACATAATACATAAAAGTTCTCAGTTATTAATATCTACAAACGGGTTCGATCACAGTCCCAATTTAATTATTTCTAAACACATTGGTTGAGTATATTGCGGGGCATTTAAAAACTTATTTTAGAACAGGACTTTGAAATGGCTCATTCTGGTTCAAACCCCTGCTGAAAATTTGCCTATCTTACCCAGATATACTGTGAACCAGAACCTATAACCTAACCAGATTTCCAGAAGATTCTTATAGATCTTATAAACACAGAAGGATTTCCTAAAGATCTGGTTAAATGCAGTTTCTGCTTCAGTATGTCTGAGGTGGAAATGCAAACTCTCAGGGTGGAACTTGATTGAACTGATTGAAAGTCCTGATTTAAATACAATTTTAGAAATGGTTTGTACATATTTAGACCTCATTAGTAGACATCATTTATCCTTACAGGTTGTCACCAAGAAGTTCAAGCAAAACTAGAAATTAATACACTTGACTCTTGTATACAGGCAAGGGCAGATTACGATTAATTTCCCTGCTTTGTTCCTTTCTCTTCACTGCACAGGACTTGCTGTTTTTTGTTTTTTAGGGTCTTGCTGCTTTTCTGATTTCATAGGTGCAGGTCCTCCGTTTGGTTTTCTGGAAACCCTGGAGTACTCAGCATGCTACTGAGGCCTGAAGCTCTTATCACCACAAGCCAAACTGTCAGTTCAGAAACACTGCTGAGCAAGAGAGTCTCAGGCAAAAAAGAATGCAAAACAATCACTTCACAGGGCAGAGTAGCAGGTAGTGCTACAAAACCTATTAATGAAGGCTTAACACGGTACAAAAATAATGTTCTGAAGCCCTGAAGTTTATTTAACACTCAAAAATATATGGGGTTAAAAGTAATCATGTTGCCCCGGAAACTATTGCCCTGAGATCATCTTAAACCTTAAACCAAAAATATCCCCTGAATTCATCTTAAAACCGAACATAAGTTTAGCTTTATTAGTAAAAAATGTCTATCTTGAGTATTATTTTCTTTTAAGAACTATCAACATAGGACCAAATTGACAAATGCAATTCAAAATATTAGTTATGATCTTAGGGGACAGTGTTTATGTTAATGATGGAGGCACAACTCAGAAATGGTGTTGGGGGTGTGTGCTGTGGAGTTGGTTCCGACCCATCGTGACCCTATACAGGGTTTCCAAGGCTGTAAATCTTCATGGGAGTAGAAAGTCTCACCTTTCTCCCGCAGAATGGCTGGTAGTTTCAAACTGCTGACCTTGAGGTTAGCAGCCCAAATGGTAACTATGAGGAAAATTATTTCACAACTCAAAGAATATAGTCGGCGTCACAAAATTGTATATGAAGTAACTGTTCAATTGATAAACATTTTGCTGCGTAGATCCTCAACAACAACTAAACAATGTTTAGGAGAAAGTAATCATGGTGGAACAGTTCTAGAAATTACTGAGTGTTTTGTGATAAATCAGCTAATATATATTTTCTCTCTGTACACCCTTTTCATGATCATACAAAAATAACCTAGGCAAATAGAATACACATAGTTTTGCACTTGTAAGTCCTTTTGTATATATGTTGTTGTTATGAAGTGCCGTGGAATCGTTTCTGACCCATAGCGACCCTGTATAGGGCTTCCAAGGCATCTGGTGAGCTTCAACCACCAACCTTGCAGTTCAAAAGGCTTTGCAGTCTGGCGCATTAACCCACAGCGCCACACCACAAGTGGGCTTAAAAAAAAAAAAAAATCAATTTTTCCATGAATTTTTTGAAGCCCCTTTGTATATGAAATTCAGTCACTATTTTTAAGCATGCTAAAACTTGAATCACATGGTCAAAAAATAAATACAAAGAAGATGAGGAAGTAAAACAAGTCTCAAGGATCTAAAACGCACTGTAATATATTATTTAATTTTAGGAGACTTTCATATCACTCATTTTAAAAATGTATTTATTTATACTGTGGTTTTAGTGAAAGTTAACAGAGAAAAACAGCCTTCCATTCAACAATTTATGCTCATTTTAATTCAGAATATTATTTACAATCCCCTCAGTGCAACTGCACTCTTCACATTTCCTCCCTGTGTTTCCCATATCCATTCCTTCATTCTTTCCTTCCTCTTCCACCCTTCTGAGATTTGCCTTGAGGCAAATGCTGCCCTTTAAGTTTGTATGGTTAATTGCCCTGAGCACTCATGTGCAAATAGCAGGCAAAAAGAGAAGTTACCCCTAAAATTTTGTTGGAGTCACACATAAAGAGATTTTAAACTCAAGTAATCCATGTTTATTCTTGGATTGTCTGAACTCATTTTTCTGGAGAACTGATTATCAAGTTAGAAAGTGGGTAAACTGAGGTTGAAACTCAAGGTTTTGTTTTGCCACTCCTTGTGGCTTGTTAAAGGGAGTTGCTGTTGAATAAGGTAGGAGAACAAGTCAATCTAAGGGTAGAAAACACAGGGCCTAAAAGGGAGTGATGGTCATCTCCCTCCCTTTTCCTCTACCTTTATTTGATCTTTTCACAGCAGGGATTCACAGAAACTTTTGTATATTTCCACTGTGGGCACAATTAACCTCTAGAAATTCTAATTTCTCAGCTTTCAAGGTGTGGTGAATGGAGGGTTTAGCAAGGAACACTGATTGGTGAGAAACATCTGCCTGTACTTACTGTATCTGATCTCAGTGTCTCCTAACATTGTTGTGTTCAAGCACTGACAAATGTTTTTGCTTCTGGGCTTGTGTTGCTGTTTGACTTACTTACATTGCTATCATTGTTGTGTGTTGTGGAGTCAGTTCCTACTCATAGTGATTCTGTATAGGGTTTCAGAAGAGTGACTGGTAGATTTGAACACTAACCTTCTATTTAGCAGTTCAGTGCTTATCCTACATCACAGTACCAGGACCCTTACTTTATTATTGCTGTTGTTATGTTGTTAGGTGAAATCGAATCGGTATCGACTTACAGTGACCTCGTGAACAACACAACAAAACATTACCCAGAACTACGCCAGCTTCACAATTGTTGATACATTGAGCCCATCATTGCTGCCACTGCAACTATCTATAAAGTCCTCGGTCTTTATCTGTTTCTCTGATGCTCCATTTTATCAAACATGATATTCTTCTCCAGGGACTGGTCCCACTTGATAATACGTCCAAAGTTATGACAGAGGAAGTCTGTCCATTCTGGCTTCTACGGAGCATTCTGATGACACTTATTCCAACATAGATAAGTTTGTTCTTTTGAAAGTCCATGGTACTTTTTATATTCTCCTCCAATATCATAACTCAAATGCATCAATTCTTCTACAGTCTTCCTTATTCACTGTTCAACTTTCACATGCATATGATGCTATTAAAAATACCATGGCTTGGGCCAGGCATACCTTAGTCCTCAAACTGACATTTTTTGCTCTTCAACACTACAGCAGTATTAGGCAGCAGATTTGTCTAATGTATTATGTCATTTGATTTCTTGACTGCTTCTTCCTTGAGTGTTGATGGTTGATCTGAGCAAAATGAAGTCTTTGACAACTTCAATCATTTCTAAATTTATATGAATATTGTTTATTGGTCCAGTGGTGAGGATTTTTGTTTTCTTTACATTGAAATGCAATCCATATTGAAGACTATGGTGTTTAATCTTCATCAGTAAGCATTTTAAGTCCTCTTCGTTTTCAGCTAGCAAGGTTATATTATCTGCATATTGCAAATTGTAAATAATTCTTCCTCTAATCCTGATGCCATGTTTTTCTTCATAGAATCCAGTTTCTCAGATTATTTGCTCAGCACACAGGTTGAATAAATACGGTGAAAGAATACAACTATAACACAAACCTTTCCTAATTTTAAACTATTCAGTATTCCTTTGTTCTATTCCAACAACTGCTGTTTGGTCTATGTACAGGTTCCTCATGAGCACAACTTAGTGTCGTGGAATACTTATTCTGTGCAATGTTGTCCGTAGCTTGTCATGGTCCACACAATCGAAAAACTGTGTAGGCAATAAAGCACAGATAAACATCTTTCTACTATTTGTTGCTTTGGGCCAAGATCCACCTGACATCAGCAGTGTTATTCCTCATCCATGTCATCTTCTGAATCCAACTTGAACCTCTGGAAGTTCTTTGTCAATGTATGGTTGCAGTCATTTTGGTATTATCTTTAGCAAAAATTTATTCACATGGGATATTAATGACATTATCCAATGATTTCCATATTCTATTGGGTCACATCTCTTTGGAATGTGCACAATTTTGGAGCTCTTCCAGTCAGTTGGCCAGGTACTTGTCTTTCAAATTTCTTGGTGTAAATGAGTGAGTGCCTCCAGTGTCACCTCACTTTGTTGAAATATTTCAATTTGTATTCCATTAGTTCCCAGTGCCTTGTTCTTTGCCAATTCCTTCAATGTACCTTGGACTTCTTCATTTAGGATCATTGGCTTTTGATCATATACTGCCTATTGAAATGGTTGAACATCGAGCATTTCCTTTTGGCACAGTGACTCTGTGCATACCTTCCATCTTCTTTTGATGCTCTCTGCATCATTCAATATTTTGCCCATGAGGAAATGCTTCAATATTGAAAGTCAAGGCTTGAATTTTTCCTTCAGTACCCTCAGCTTGAGAAATGCTGTTCCTACCTTTTGGAATTCTAAATCCAGGTCTTCGCACATTTCATTATAATATTTTACTTTGTGTTCTCGAACTGCCTTTTGAAATTTTGTAATCAGTTCTTTTACCTCCTTATTTCTTCCATGATCTCTAAATTCAGGTGGTATATGTTCAAAATCATATTTAGCTCTTATGTACTTGTTTTAGTTTTCTTCATTCAAAATGAACTTGCATATGAGCAGATTGGTCTATTCTACATTCAA
>NW_006408519.1:13165935-13168481 GCF_000296735.1 Chrysochloris asiatica | reverse complement strand
GAATCATCTCACTTGACAACTATCCTTCATTTCCTCCATTCTAACCCCCCCCACTTCCATATCTTATTTTGTTGACATGTCCAAATGCAGGCAGAACTCATAAATGGTTATCTTTTAAATGTTTGATTCCAGACTCCTGCAATAAAGTGTGTATAACAAAAAAGTGAATCACGTGAAGTTTTTGGTTTCTAAAAGCTTATACAAGTTATGTTTACACTGTATTGTAGTCTATTAAGGAGTATTAGTGGAGCTCTGGTAGCATAATGGTTGCAAGTTAGGCTGCTAATCTCACAGTCAGCAGTTCAAAACTACTAGCCATTTTATAGGAGAAAGGTGAGGCTTTCTGCTCCCATAAAGACTTATAGCCTCGGAAACTCTATGCAGGGTCGCTATGAGTCAGAATCAACTCCGTGGCATCCCACCATCACCACCACCAGTGATGCTCTGAGCTAGGTATAAGGCTATTAACCTCTAGGTCAATGGTTCAAACCCACCAGCCACTCTGGTGGTTAAAGATGAGTCTGCCTGCTCCTATGAGTTCTCTAGAATAATACTGTAGGATAAGAACCTGCTAAACATAAGATTGGTGGTTCAAACTCACCAGCTGCTCAGTGGAACCCCTAGGCACGGTTACTATGAGTCAGAACCAACTATGATACTTAACAACAACATGAGCCAAAATTGATTCCATTGCAATCTATTTGGGAGTGTTATTATTATTATTTTTTTGGTTATCTTTTAAGTGCTCAATGGCGTTATAAAAAGTTTAGCACATCGTGAGAATTACCGAAACGTGACACAGAGTCACAAAGTGAGCATGTCGTGTTAGAAAATTGGCACTGGCAGTCTTGCTCTAGTCATGCTTGTCAAAACCCTTCAATGTGTATAAAATGCAGTATCTGCCAATAAATCAAAGTGCAATAAAATGACCTTTTCTGCTTATGATAAACAATTGGGCTGGAATAAAGGGGAAGAGTCAGCATCCATTGTTAATTGTTCATTCTTTCATTGATTAATCCTTTAAAAATGCAAAATATACAAAGTATAAGATGTTTTGGAATTTTGTTTTAATTAACTTTGTATCCTAAATATTTTCACACATAACTATTGTATGATAACATCATCTTATTTTCTATAATATTTCATCCAGTTGTGGGTAGTTTAACTTTTACAATCTTTTCAAGGGTTCATGTATACAACAATGTCATGACCAACTCTGTAATAAAAAATAACATTAATTTGTCTCATATTTGAATGTGCATATTATTTTTAATTATACATCTTCATAGACAATGACTTAGATAAACATCAGAACCTAGTTAACAGTAAGAGTGCAGGCCCATGATTCAAACTCATGAATGCACTTAGAATATTACAATTTTATTTTCATTTTTGCCAAGAAACTTCCTCTGACTTAGTATCATACTTGCATGGGTTCCCTTCTCAACAATCCAATGATTTATTTAAAAATTTCTATAAGTGAATTTTCAAATTTTAATGATATAACAATTTTTTGGGAAAAAAATCTTCTAAATAATCTGTTATCTCCTGAATACACATATTTTTGTTGCAAATCATCAAGTTGATTCCTACTCATACACATTTCATGTTTTATTCACCTCTATATCATCAGAGACCGAAAAATCATAGGCTAACACTGTATATTTGTGGAAACCATATTGGTAGAATAAAATGATTCTCACTTCCAACACATTATGGAAATTTTAATAATTAATCAATGATTAACTGTTGGTTTCACTATATGTAATACTATTAAAATTTCTTCCAAGTATATCAGTCAGAGTGACTATATGCTAAAGATGACATGCTCATCTGATAATCAGAAAATTATTTAATGACATTTTTTTTTTCAGAATTGTGTGAAGAGTTAAAGGAATAAATAAAGGATATTGAATGATCTCAGACTAGCTACAGCCAGAAACAATTTACCAGCTAAGCCTAAGAGAGGACAGAGAAAAATGATGTCACCACATGCAGGAATAAATAGAACCATAAAAGAGCAGACATGGTAAGTCCAAGTCCCAGGTTGTAGAAACATCTTAGTGTCCTTTCCTTTCTGTCTTCTATTCTTCTGCTGCTGTATCTTGTATTAAATAAACAGAAAAGAAATTCTGAAATACAATCTTATAAATCTCAGCCTCTAGAGACAGAATAATAAAGAGAAGGATTGAGAGTTGATCAAGGGAATTAAGAGAGACAGAGAGAAAAAAAGAAAAAAAAAAACTTTTTTGGAAGAGATAACATGATCTTAATTATGAAGAATTATTTCTGATAAAGGAAAATCTGATATTTTTTGTTTTGTTTTGTTTTGTGGCTCATATGTACATAAATTATTGCTGTTGTTAAGTGTCAACCAGTTGGTTCTGACTCTTAGTAACACTGTATAAGATTTCTCAGGAGATAGATTGTGTGGATCATGACAAGCTATGGACAACATTGAGAAGTATGAATATTCTGGAACACTTAACTGTGCTCATCAGGAATCTGTACATAGACCAGTTGTTCGAACAAAACATGGAAACACT
>NW_006408519.1:13163243-13165030 GCF_000296735.1 Chrysochloris asiatica | reverse complement strand
GCTATCAGTTGGTACCTACTAGATTGCACCTAACAACAATAAAGCGACCCTGTATAGAGTTTCCAAGGAGAGGCTGGTGCGCTTGAATGACCAACCTTGAGGTTCCTACCAGACTTACAGTCCAGCACGTTCAGCATCAGGGCCACACTAGGACTCCATTTACATATACAGACATCCATTAAAAAGAGATTGAAAAGAGGAAGTAAATAAACCAAGAGACCTACAGTAAAATAGTGTTGTTGGCAAAATTTCCTATTTCAATAACATTTCCTTTAGAATGATTACATTTTATATCTATTATTATCAATTTCATCAGCATTACTATTAGGATAACAATGATAATAACAGCTCTTTAAGTTTAATGAGTGCCTTAGATAATTAGTTCTATGATTAGCAGTTATCCTGTACTCTATTTTTACCTATTGGTTATAGAAACACTATCAAACAATCATTTTGTACTAAAATTAAAATGATTAACCTTCATTAGCTTTGCCTTGTATCTTAATTTGTCCTCTAACTTTACATGACAAGGATTACATAGAAAATGGTTATGAGTCACTTTAAATGTTTTAGGTTGTAGTAATTTCCTGGAACAGAAGTCAGATGATTCCCTATGACTTGTGCATACCTCAACAGGAAATCAAAGTAGAACACATTATCTTTTAGCATTACTGAAATGAGTTGTAGAGTAGAAAAAATATGAGTGGCTATGTTATGATAATTCACTCATTTAATAGAGTTCTGAAATCTTTTTATATTCCTTGGTAAAATGGATGAGACATTTTATGAAAATTTATCATTCTTAACTATAAATATAAGGAGCTCTTGTAGCATAGTGGTTACGAATCGGGCTGCGAACCTTAAGGCCAGCAGTTCGAAACTACCAGCCGTTCCATCGGAGAAAGATGAGGCTTTCTGCTCCCGTAAATATTTACAGCCTCGGAAACCCTGTACAGGGTCGCTATGGGTCGGAACCGACTTGAAGGCACTTAACAACAACAACAACAACAACTATAAATATATCACTGTGTGATTGATTCAACTAGTATTAAATTCTAAAAGACCATTATGGATATACAGACCATGTGGCATTATTAAATTCATACTTTTTTTCCTAGAAATTTGATGGAATATATCCAAATATGATAGTAAGTCACAGTAAAAATTACTATTATAGGTTCTCTATTCCTGTATTTCCCTCATGTAAACTTGCTTAAATGTTTTAACTTGCTTTCTCATGAACACCATCATATAACACTACAACACAGTATCTGTCACACAGCAATTCATAGTAATTTTCTAGGACAAGCATACAACTGTCCCATAGGGATTTCCAATATTATAATCTGTAAGGAAGCAGATTGTTAGTTTTTATTCTCCCGTGGAATAGTTGGTGGATCAAACCACCAATTCTTCAATTAGCATCCGCTTCTCCACAAGGACTCATTCCCTATCCCAAGCTGTTGTTAAGTGCTGTCGAGTGGGTTCCAACTCGGAGCGACCATGTAAAGGTTTCTGAGATGTTGCTGGTGGCATTGAGCAACAATCTTGTGGTTAACAATTGGGTTAATCCTTGAGGGACAGATCAGGACCATGTCACGTATTGATGTTGTCAGTGCCATCGAGTCAGTTCTGACTCATAAAGGCCCATGCAGGGTGCCAAGGAATGGTTGGTAGGTTTGAACTGCCAAACGTGTGGTTAGCAGTCCAGTGCTTATCCTACGGTGCCACACCAGGACTCTGCATTGTTGTTGAATACCATGGAGTCAGTTCCAACTCATGGTGAC
>NW_006408519.1:13153539-13162218 GCF_000296735.1 Chrysochloris asiatica | reverse complement strand
TAACCCGACCTAAACAATTGTCTAGATAATCAGAAAGGATAGATAAACAATATATAGTGAGATAGCATGCCTATTTTTAGTTATATTTTAGTGATTGTATATAAAGGATACTAGATCATGACTAAGTGAGTTTGCCCCTAAAATTAAGTATGGTTTGACATTCAAAATAAATTGATGACATTTTCTATATTAAAAGCTAAAAATTAAAGTAATCTTAATTTAAACATAAAAAGCATTTGACAAATTCAACACACAGCTTTGATTAAAAACTTTCACAAATTAGGAATAGAATATAACATTTTCAAGGTGATGATATTTTTCTTGTACATACCTACGGTGGAATATTACATAACGATAAAGAACAATGATGGATGAGCAAAAATTCTCACAACATGGATAAATCTGGAGAACTTTATGCTAAGTGAAGTTAAGTCAAACACAAAAGCACTAAATTACTTTAAAAGGGTTTTGTGCAGCAGAATGGATCACTATGAGTCGGTACCAACTTGATATCACCTAACAACAACACTATTACAAAAAGTCACGAATAGATTTACATGCAGAAAGAACTGTTCTTTGGTGGTTACCAGAGAAGGCAAGAGGAAGGAGGGAGAACCACTAATTAGATTTTTGTTCTGACTCATTGAGACCCTGTATAGTGTTTCTGGGAGTCCTGGTGTGGTGCTCTGGGTTAATGTGCCAGACTGCAAAGCCATTTGAACTGAAAGGTTGGTGGTTCAAACTCACTATCTGCTCCTTGGAAACCTTATCCAGGGTCGTTATGGGTCGGAACTGACTCAACAGCACTTAACAACAACATAGTGTTTCTGAGGTGGCTGGTGGATTTGAATGACCAACCTTGTCCAGTGCTTATTTTACAGCATCACATCAGGATAGTAGTTAGGAGTTTATTCTGGTGAAGGCAAAAACAATGTATAACATAGGGGATGTCAGCACAACATGACAAAGGCAAAGGAAAAGTCTTTCAAAGAATAACGCATTGTACCTTCTCATATTTAATGTCATACAGAAAACTTACCTGAACAAACTTGTTGTTGTTTGTTATCAAGTGTTGTTGAGATGGTTCCCACTCCTAGCAACCCTGTATATGGTTTCCAAAGTGAGGTTGGTGAGTTTGAACCACCAAGTTTGCAGTTCAAATCAACCTTTCAGTTCAGTGCTTTATCCTACAGTGCCACACCAGGACTCCAGCTAGGTTAAAAACAAAACAAAACAAAACTATATGTGTGTATGTATACATATAAGCATTGGCAGAGATGGTGGGTTTTTTTATTTTATTTTATTTTTTATTTTAAATATCACTTAGGTCAGTACCTGGCACTTAGAAGAAAGTCACTATATTCTCAGTGAAGCATGCTTGAATCAATTACTAAATAAATGTTTCACATGTGACCATGAACTGTTTCAAATGGATTCAATAACTTCTTACATGCAGAAGGTTCTCTTCAGTTGGGAAACTGAAATCTAAAAGTTGATACATCTTAAAATTCTTCTTTCTAACATTTAAAAAAATTTTTTTTCCTCATTCATTTTTAAAGATTACATAAAAATAATTTAAAATATTAAATTAAAAACACAGGCTCCAAAGCAAGATTTAATAATATATTTGCATGTATGTTTTAATTATCATTGTCTTTATTTCTTTTATGTATTTTAATTGTAAGATGTGAAACTTAATACTATTGCAACATCTCTTTTAAACTCCTATTATATTCAGAAGAAACTAGATTTGCATCATTTTATTAAACACAGTCCAAGTCATTCATTTAAAATAAGCACCTTGTGACAATTGTTTCACCTCATAAATTGTTTCGGACAGTCACAAAACACATCTACTTACTTTAATAATCCCATCTCTACTGAAATATTTGGCATCAGTGACAGGATATAATTTGTTTTCTTCCCCATACCGATGATTAGGATACACTGATGTTACATGAACTTTCTAATGTTCCAGTTTTGATGCATACATTTTACTCCAATTGCCAGGCAGAGGTCACTTGATATAAATGAAAACTTATAGTTTTTCAATACTCGTAGCCCAAAATCACAATTATACACTTTATGTTTTTAATGCAATGGTCATGAGATTGACTTTTTGCATACCAAAAGATTGAGGGGAAATGAAATAATTAATTTTAGTAAATGGATATATGTCAATGTTATTCTGAAAGAAGTACGCTTATCAATTACATACTATAATTAAATAGGAAAAATAGTAAAGACATCCTTGTTTTTAAAAATTAATTTCCCTTGCAAACATTCCTTAGACATGAAATTATTATTTACTTCATTATTGGTAAGTAACTAACATTGCACTGAACACCAAGTTAGAGATCATTGTGATTGCAAAACAGAAGTATTAACCAATTTTCTTAGTTGAGAATGAGAGAGAAAAAAATCATTTCTCTCTTCTGTTGACAGATTTAACCCATTTACTGTCTTCTCCCTTCAAAGCATCACATTTTGGGTTTTTTAATTTAGCATAAGAAGCCCTCAGAGTGTATTGGTTATGCATTGGACTGCTAAACTCAAAATAAGCAGTTTGAAACTACCAGCTCCTCCACAGTAGAAAGGTGAGGTTTTCTGTTTCTGTAAACCTCAGAAGCCCTATACAGGGTAGCTATGAGTTGGTACCATTAATCATCTGTCACTTTGTTGTATTGTTGTGACTTGTGTGTTGCTATAATCCTGCCACTGTTTTTTGTTTTGTTTTGTTTTGTTTTAGAAACCACCAGAGTCACCCATGGTGGACATTTCAGCTGAGCTTCCAGACTAAGATAGAATAGGAAGAAGGAGAGATGGATTAATTCCAATTATTTAGTCACTGAAAACCAGATGAATAGCAGAGGAACACTATCAGTTAGCACCAAAATATTGAATATTGAAACATGAGGAAGAGCAACAGAATGTGGTGAGATTTAATACTGGAAGATTAGCTCCTCCAGTTGGAAGTCATTTAAATAATGACTGGGGACAAACTGCCTCCTCAAAGTAGAGTTGACTGTGAGAACAAGAATGGAGTAAAAACTTCAGGACATTCATTTACTGATGGGCCACAACTCAAAATGAAGAGAAACAGCTATAAAGATCCATTAATAATCAGAACATGGAATGTATGAAACAGGAATCTAGGAAAATTGGAAAACTGGTCAAAAATGAAATGGAATGTATAAATATCAGAATTCTAGACATTAGTGAGCTGAGGTGGACTGGTATTGGCCATTTTGAATCTGACAATCTCATCATTTACTATGCTGGGAATGACAAATTGGAATGGTATTGCATTAATCATCAAAGAGAATATTTCAAGATTTATCTTGAAGTGTAATGTTGTCTGTGATAGGATAATATCCATATGCCTACAAGGAAGACTAGTTATAATAAGTTGTCAAAGACTTCGCTTTTCTTGGACCAACCATAAACCCTCATGGAAGCAGTAGTCCAGAAATCAAACAACATGTTGCACTGGGCAAATGTACTATATTTAACTTCTTTAAAATATTCAAGAACAAAGATATCAGTTTGAGGACTATGGTGCGCCTGACCCAAGCCATGATGGAGCACTGTAGAAAAATGCACTAGATTGCAATGTCAATTTGAACCTCAAGTTCAGCAGTTAAACTCACCAGTTGCTTTTCACAAATCCTATACAGGATTGCTATGAGTCAGATTTGACAGGATGGCACTTATGGGCAAAACAACAACAACATATGCATGTGAAAGCTGAACAATGAATAATGAATAATGAAGACTATGAAAGAATTGATGTATTTGAGAATAGTGAAGGTACCATGCACTGCCAAAAGAACAAACAAATCGGAGTTAAAAGAAGTACAGAAAGATGCTCCTTGGAAGTCAGAATGGCCAGACTTCCTCCCCTATAATTTGTATGTATTATCAAAAGGGAAAAGTCCCTGGAGAAGGTCATCATGTTTGGTAAAGTGGAGGGTCAGCGAAAAACAGCAAAACAAGATGGATTGGCACTATAGCAGCAGCAATGGGCTCAAGTATAACAAGGGTTGTGAGATCAGTGCAGGACCAGGGAATATTTCATTCTGAAAGGCCCCTAACAACAAAAATGAGTTGGGATCAACTCCAACACAGCATCCCTACCAGCTTCTGCATACAGTTCTTTCACTAATACATAGACAATGAGAGCTTATCCTAAGTAATCATGCCCACGCTTTGTCATACAGGAATCCTTGCTCAGTAATCTTAAGATATAAACTCAACTTGTAAAAAGCTTTATTGTGGAGAACTATGCACATTTTTTTTTTTTTTTCTCATCACTCTTATATCATTCCAAAGCCTGCACAGCTGTAAAATTGCTTTTATCCCCTGGTCTCTCTCACACACAGTAAGGATTAGTTGAGTTCCAGGGAATATTACAAGCCTGATAAAGTTTCAAGTGCTTTTATATCAAACTTGGAATGAGTCCAAATACCTCTGACTCCAGTTTATCAAACTTGAGGTATCACAAAAAGCTCAGATGGTTTAAACATCCTCAACCACTTTCTGGACTAAGACAATCATTCTCCCAGTTTCTTGAATATGAGATCTCAGCAGAATCCCATTCCAGAGACCACTCTTGCCAATATGTGCCCCTTCTGAGAAAGCTGTCCATAGCAGTTACTAGCTAACAGGAGAGTTGGGTGGGTAGGGAAATATTTTATAAACCAGTGCTTGTCCTTCCATTCAGGACCACTCTGAAAGGTCATCCCAAATCTTGCGGAACTGGCTGAGGTCTTTGTTACAACTGCATCAATACTAACTCTCCCCCGATCAATCCTCTCTCTGTATTCTATAGATGCAGTTTCTGACAGCAATCATAGCTTTTGCATGCAGTCCTGCTATTTAAAGAAGAAAGTACAATTTCATGTCTTGACAAAATCTTGTATTTAATGAAGAAAATCTTCCATTACTAACTCCAGGTTTTACAGTGGATATGAAAATTTGTTTGGAAGTTTTGGGTAGCATATTCAGGGGGAGAAAGTACACGTTTGTTCCTTAGATTAGCCTTTGAAATTTGAAGTTTAAAGTAAAAAGTCAGCATCAATTCTTTTCTTAAATCAACGAACCCCTTTATATGTGGAGGAGTGGGAAGAGAGGGTTAGGGAACATTTTAAAAATCAAAGTCTTTTAAAATCAATTATGACATCAAATTTTTTAGAATTTACCAAGAAATATTACTTCTAGATTATCAATTCTTTATTTACATGTTCAAAGTTAAAAGTAGGTTAAAATATTCTGTGAGCTTTCCACTTCTCAGTTGTGGATATTTTCCCAATCCCTTCTGTATTTTCACATATTTTATAAAACTGACAATTTAATAAAGTGCTACTCTCTATCTGCAGGAGAAAGACAAGGATTTCTCCTCCTGTGAGGATTTAAAGTCTTAGAACCCTTATACAGGGTCTCTATGCGTCAAAACCGACACCATGGCAACTTATCAACAGAAACAAATCTCCATCTGATCATTGGTGTACAATAATGACAATTTTACAATTTTATGCTATGTTTCATTTTCAATAGAAGCAGTGCAACACATCTTACTATTTACTTGTCTAAAGTAAGTACTATAATTTAAATTATTTGTGTAACAATTATCAATATCATAGAACAATGAGTTGTTGGGGCTCTGCAAGTATATAAATTAATTACTGTAATAGAAATGTTCCTAAGCTACACCTGAATAAGTGTCTTGTGATTGTTCTATGAAGGATTGGGTCAACCAATCACCCAAAAGTTGGCTTATCATGCCACCCATGCACAAAAAAAGCATAATAATTGCTACTGCCATACTAAGAAGTTATTTGAAGAGTAGAGTAGATTCCAACTCAGGTCTAGAAATGATTTGCTAGAATAGCAACAGAAAATGGCTGGGAGTTTTATAGAGGTTTGAAAGTGGGCCAAGGTGAGAGTTCCTACATATATATACAGATGATTTTTACATTCCAAACACTAGTAATAATTTATGCATCTGGATTGTATGTTTGATCAATTTCAGACTGAAGAATTTGATAAAATTCTGTAATTTCATCACCTTTGGCTTTAGTGGTTGGTGAAAAAATTTGAATTATAGTAGTATTAATATTGGACTGTGAATCACAAGATCAGCAGTTTAAATCCATTAGCTCCTCCTTGGAAATCCTATACAGCATCGCAACAAGTTGGAACTGACTCAATGGCACTTAATGACAACAACAACAACAACAACAATTTTAACTGGCTTCCTTATAGGCATATGGATATTATCCTATTACAGACAGCATTATACTTCAAGATGGTGATGGTGGTTGTGTGTTATAAAGTCACTTCTGACTCATCAAGACCCTGTACAGGGTTTCCAAGGCTGTAAATCTTTCCAGGAGCAGAAAGCCTCATCTTTCTTCCACAGGACGTCTAGTAGTTTTGAACTGCTGACCTTGAGATTAGTAGCATGACTCATAACCAATATGAGATCTTGAAATTCTCCTTTCGATGATGAATATAATCCTCTTCAGTGTATTGTTCCCAGCATAGCCAACCATATGATTATCCTATTCAATATGGTCAATGTGTCTCCACTTCAGCTCACTAATTTCTAGATCTCTATATACTCCACTTCATTTTTGATGACTTTTAATTTCCTAGATTCATGCTTCATATATTCCACATTCCAATTATCAGTGGATGTTTGTAGCTGTTTTTTCCTTCTCATTTTGAGTTGTGTCCCATCAGTCAATGAAGATCCCCAAAGCTTTGCTCTATCTATGCCACCATGATCAGCACTACTTTGATGAGGGAGTATTTCAGTATTTTGAGTGCTTCCCAACCTGAGGAGCTCATATTCTGGCACTATATTAGACAATGTTCTGCTGCTGTTCATGAGGTTTGCAGTGGCTAACAAGTCAGAAGTTATCTGCCTCTTTGTGCTAGTCGATGTTAGTCAGGAAGTTTTGCTGCTACCTCTCCACCCACACTGGGAGATCCTGCTGGCATTTAAAATACTGGTGGCTTAGCTTCCATCTTCATAGCAACATACAAGTCACCTGGTAGGACACACTACCAGGTAAATGGTGGAGATGAACACTTGTGCCTTCAGAAATACAAATTAGAAGTGATAACAGTTTAGGCATTAAAAATGTTCTAGAAGGAATAATAGCTGAAAACTTATCAAATTAGGCAAGAGGCATTGGACCTTTTATTCAATAAGTCAAGTAAAATCCAAACAGGATAAACATAAAGAGATCCATTTAAAAAAACACATTATGCTCACATTTCTGGAAACTAAACACAAAGAAAAGCTCTTGAAAACAGCTACAGCAAGATGAATCCTTAACTGTAGAGAGAAAAACAATTAAAATGTCAGAGCATTGTTCGTTAAGGTGTATGGAGGTCATTAGGAGAACAGGCAAAGCATTTTTTTATGTGCTTAAAGAAAACCACAATCTAATAAACAACAAAAATGTCCTTCAGTAATGAAGGGGAAAACAAAACCTGCTCAAATAAAGAAAACTAAGAAGTTGTGTTGCCAGAAGAAAAATCCTAAAAGATTGCTTGAAAGACCTTTTCTGAATAGAAAGCAAACTATAAAAATTGGATTTTAGGATATCAGATAAGAAGATAGAAGATGATAAGCAAATGTATAGTTAAAATTAGCTTTCCTTCTCTTCTTGATTTTACTAAATTATGTTTTGAGAATTGAAAACCAAAAATACAACACTGATATGCCTCTAAATGTATGCAGAGGGATACTTAAAGACAATTATAAACAAGAAAGCTGGACAATAAATAAGGAAGACCAGAGAAGAATTATGGTGTTAGCAAAAAGTTATTGAAAATGCCATGGACTCCCAAAAGAACAAATAAATCTATTTTGGAAGAACAGCCAGAAAGCCCCTTAGAAGCAAAGATCACAAAGCTTCATCTTATGTACTTTGGACATGTTTTCAGGAGGGACCAGTCTCTGGAAAAGACATCATGCTTGGTAAAGGGGACTATACATGAAAAAGAGGAAAATATTTAAGAAATTGCCATTTCTCAACATATACTTTGTGCTGTTTACTGTGCTACTTAGTGTCCCTCTGCTTAATGGGGAATGAAAAGAGAAGCCAGCAGGATGCATGTGTGAGGAAGAAAACAATAAAAACCAAAAACCTGAGAGTTGAAAGTTGGCTTCTCTCTCCTCTGCCCTTTTTACTATATACCAATTTAAATTGAAGAAACAAAATTCTCCAAAGGATACTTAATTATTCATTTAGCCACCTGGCTTCCTTGTAATGTAAAGGTCATTGCATAGAAGAGAATATAGAAATTCCCTGGGCGTTTGAAATGAAAACTCTTCATACTGAAAATAGTATTCAAATCGACAGCCTGAACATGCAAATTTCTCAAAGTTTTTAAGACAGTTAAAATTCACTTTAAAATTAACTTATCTAATTAAAAAAAATGTTTTATTGTGAATTATGTGAAAGTTTACATGGGAGAACATTAGTTTTACATCCATTCTATCGTATATCGTCTAATTGCCATGGTTACAATCTCCTCCATGCAATCCTTCCCCCATACCCCCCAGGTCTTCAGCACACAGTCACTTTCCCTCTCTGGATCTAAAGTCTCCAGCTGCTCCATCGCTCCACGTCATCATCTCTGGCTCCATTTCAGGCATCACTG
>NW_006408519.1:13130534-13152714 GCF_000296735.1 Chrysochloris asiatica | reverse complement strand
GAAGAGAGGGCATATGCATAAGAATACCCACACTTGCAGATAATACCTACTTATCCTGGCTTCAGTGACTGGATGATCAGAGCTCAACCAGAAGTAAAAAGAAGAGAGGAAAAAAAAAATGTATTCTCATACAATTTGATGAACTTGACCTACACCTATGGAAGCATTAGCTCAAAAGAGGAAACAAGTCCTTATAACTTATCTAATTTGATATTGATCTGTTCCTCCATTTTTCTCCAACCTCAATTTATTTCTTTCCATAACAACTTCCCTTCTACAGAGTTTATACATTTGATAATAGAGATAACCTAATGAAGCACGAACAGAATTCATCTGACACATCATGTTTAAACAACAAAAATAATTGCAAATCTTTAGCATCATCTCTTCTTATTACTTAGAAATTTTAAGTCATTATAAAAATTAAGAGGAAGTTAGAGAGAGAAAACAAATCACCTTGCAAAAATCATGTGGGAACCATGTCTGACTCTTCCTGGCTTCACAAGAGGGAAAGGAAATCAAATTAAAATCAGCCCAAGACCGATTCCTATGAAGTGGAGGTAAGACATGCTTCCATCCTACAACACTTTTTTACCCTGCTCTGACACTATCCAGCCCTCCCACAGCATTCTCTGCTTTATATCTGGGTTCAATAATCCATGGCAGTGACCACATAGATCTCATAACAATTCTCATGATTATGGGGTTTATTAGGGAAATGAGCCAGTATCAAAACCAACTCAGGATGCAGCAGTTCTCCAGCCAGGAATGCCATGTGTCTGTCATGCTGCAAGCATACCTCATTCTTCTCTTTAGACTCTCAGTCATGTGGCCTCTTAGCCTCTGCCTCAGTGCCTGGTCCTAGAGCCTACAGCTTCTCTGTCTTTCCATGGCAATACCTCTGTGTTGGCTCAGGCAAAATGGAACCTCCTGCAGCTTGATCCATTGGAAAAGAGCCAGTACCAGCTCCTATACCACCTGATCAATAATAGAAATCAGCCTACACTATCCAAACCCACTCTAAACTGAGCTACATGAGCTGTCAATGCAAAGCAATGCACACATTTTCATTTCCCTAATCACATCCACCAGGAGACAGTTGGTGAGAGACTAAGAACACACCAACAATCATAAATTACAAACACAATGATACGACAACACCATGGAGACAAGAGATTTTACCTCACACAAAGAAACAAACAAGAGTGGTTCAAAAACATGACCAAGATGCTGAGGCAGAAAATGTTTTGAAGGAAGAAAAGGTAATAGAACTACCTGAGAAACAAATTCAAAAAATGATATGACCTTCGACAAGTTGACTGAAAGATCAAGGAAAGCAAGAAGAAAACATAAACAACTTTTGAAGATTTTAGGAAAGCACTACAAAAGTAAACAGACAAAATTAATGCAATTTTTGAAATAATATAAAACCTGCAAATAGACATGGAGATTACTATTAAGACCTCAGAGGTGGAAAACATATTGAAAGGGCAAAGGAAAAGATATGAATCAGTGGAAGCCCAAATTAATGAATTTGAAGCTAAATATCTCAATACTAATACAGTAGAGCTCTGGTAGCGTAGTGGTTACGAATCGGACTGCGAACCTTAAGGTCAGCGGTTCGAAACTATCAGCCGCTCCGTGAGAGAAAGATGAGGCTTTCTACTCCCGTAAAGATTTACACCCTCGGAAACCCTGTACAGGGTCGCTATGGGTCGGAACCGACTCGACGGCACTTAACAACAAACAACAATACAGTAGAAGTACAATTTGAAGAAAGAATGAAAAAATTGAAAGAAAGCATGAGATTTATTTGGGACACCATGAGGAGGAGGAACTTAAGTCTGATCAGAACTGCAGAACAAGGAGAGATAATAAAAGGAATGGACAAAATTGTCAGAGTTGCTGAAAGAAAACTTCCTTAACACCATGAAAGATGAGAAGATAACCATCCAAGAAGCAGAACAAACTGCAAACAAGATAGACCCTAAAAGAAAATCAGTAAGACATATCACAAACAAACTTTCCAAAACCAAAGACAAGGAAAAAAGTCCTGAAAGTAGTTTGAGAAAAATGAAAATTACCAACAGTGGAAAACCAATAAAACTAAGTTCTGATCGCTCAGCAGAAATCATTCAGGTAAGAAGGCAATGGCATATAAAAAAAATTGTAAACAAGAATCATATAACCAGCAAAGATGTCCGTCAAATATGGCGGTGAGATAAGGCTATTTCCAAATAAACAGAAAATTAAGGAATTTCTAATAACTAGACCAACATTATAAAAAGTGCTAAAATGTGTTCTTTGGACTGAGACACAACAACAGACAACAACCTAAAATTAACATACATGCCAATACCATGCAGAACTCAATCTAGATATAGAAGTATTTAAAGTCAAACAAGCCTACAAGACTGAAAATAGGGAACCAGAAATATCAATATATATATTGAAGTCAACTACAAAGCAGAATGAGGGATTCGTGTAGATACAGACTTTCCAAGTAGCAAGGAAGTCAAGAAGATTTTCAGGTAAAACAGACTTTTAAATGGGGAAACACTAATAAATTACAGGGGTAATATAAAAAAAATAATAACACACTTTCACTTCAAAATAAAAAAGAGGAATATTAGAAAGTTTTAGCAAACATTAAAATAACAGTAATGAAAATGAAAAGAAAAGCCACTAACAAAATGAGTTCAACACAGAAATTTATGTAGAACAAAGAAACTAGCAACATCACACAAACACACACATTAAAAATGCACAGCAAAAATGACAGCAATCAATTCATGTTGTTGTTGTTAAGTGCCGTTGAGTCAGTTGCAACTCATAGCAACTCTGTATAAAGTTTCTTAGGAGCAGATGGTGTGTTTGAACTGCAGACATGGTTCAAACTGACCTTATGGTCTAGTGTTTTATCCTTCAGTGTCATACCAGGACTCAATTCATACCTGTCAATAATTACACTGAATGTAAGTGAATTAAATGCACCGATCAAGAGACAGAGAGTAGCAGAATACATACAAACTTTGGTAGATACACAAATGGAATACTATGCAACATTGAAGAATAATGGCGAATCTGAGAAACACTTTATAACATTGTGCTGAGTGAAATTAGTTAACCACAAAGGATAAATATTGTACGAGACCACTGTTGCAAAAAGTTAAGAAAAATTTTTCATTCTAAAAAAAAATTCCATGATGATTACCAGAGGTCAGAAAGAAGAGAAAATTATTCACTAGGTTGTTGCTGTTAGGTGTCTTCAAGTAGGTTTTGGCACGTAAGGACTCTGTATAAGTTTTCCAACGAGTGAGTGGTAGGTTTGAACTGCAGACTTTGTGGTTAGCTGTCCATTGCCTATCCTACAGCACCATACTAGGACTCCAGGCAGAGGATAGACACATGATAACTTGAGTGATGGGGAAGGCAATATATGATAAGAGGGAGGTTGGCACAGGGAAGATGGAAGTATTAGAAGACAAAGATAGGAGTGTTAA
Source organism: Chrysochloris asiatica (assembly GCF_000296735.1). Classification (NCBI taxonomy): domain Eukaryota; kingdom Metazoa; phylum Chordata; class Mammalia; order Afrosoricida; family Chrysochloridae; genus Chrysochloris; species Chrysochloris asiatica. The sequence continues at coordinate 13,149,211 of NW_006408519.1, read as the reverse complement.
AGAGTTAAAGTTAATAGAAGTAAATACTGTTAACTGATGGCGCATGGAAGGGATTACAATCATTGTAATGATATAAAAATATATGATTATGATTTGTTGATTGTGGTACTGGTGATCTGTTCTGTAACTCTTCACTCAATTCACACCAAAAAAGCTAAAAAAAAAGAAAACCCAAAAAAAGAAAAGAACCATTGATACTTAAGGAAGAAGTCCAATCTTCAGTGAAAGCATTGGCTAAAAACAAGGTTCCAGGTATTGACAGAATACAAATTGAAATTGCTTAGCAGATTGATGCAGCACTTAAGGTACTCACTCATCTATGCCAAGAAATTGGAAGACAGTGACCTGGCAAATGACTGGAAGACATCCATATTTGTGCCCATTCCAAAGAGAGATATCCAAATGGAATAAACAAGTCATCTACTAATACCATTAATATCACATGCAAGTAAAATTTTGCTGAAGATAATTCAAAAGGTAGCAAGAGGACATCTATAGAGAACTGCCAAGAATTCAAACTTGATGCAGAAGAGGACTTGAAAGTAGGGATATCATTGTTGACATAAGATGGATCTTGGCTTAAAGCAGAGAATACCAGAAAAATGTTTGCTTGTGCTCTCTTGATAATGTAAAGATTTTTGACTGTACAGATCATGACAAACAATTTATAATACTGAGAAGAATGGGTATGCCAGAACATTTGTGCTTATGAAGAATCTGTATACAAGAAGAGGTAGTCTTTCAAAAAGAACAAAGGTATACGGAATGGTTTTAAATCAGGAAAGATGTGCCCCAGAGTTGTAAACTTTCATCATACTTATTCAATCCGTATGCTAAGCACACAGTCTGATAAGATGAATTATATGAAGAAAAACATGGCATCAGGATTGGAGGGAGACTCATTATCAACAATCTGCAAAAGGCAGATGATACAACCTTGCATATTAAAAGTGAAGAAGACATAAAATACCTATGCCTTCAATATGGATTGCATCTCAATGCAAAGAAAACAAAAGTCCTCACAAGTGCACCAGTAAAGATAATGATAAATGGAGATAAGACTGAAGTTGTTAAAGACTTCATTTTGCTAGTATCTATAATCAGCACTCATGGAAGCAGAAGTGAAGGAATAAAACAAAGTATTAGCACATCAGGAAAATTGGTTACACAAAACCTCTTTAAAGCATTAAAGAACAGAAGTATAAGTTTGAAGAAAAAGGTGGGCTTAACCCAAGCCAAGGAGTCCTGGTGTGGTGCTGTGGGCTAATGCATCAGACTGCAAAGTCATTTGAACTGCAAGGTCAGTGGTTCAAGCTCACCAGTTGCTCCTTGGAAACCCTCTACAGGGTCACTATGGGTTGGAATCAACTCAACAGCACTTAAGAACAACCCAAGTCATGGTATTTCCAATCACTTCATATGCATCTGAAAGTTGGACAAGAAATAAGAAACACCCTAGAAGAATTGCTTCATTTAAATTATGATGTTGGAGAACAATATTAAAAGTGTACCATGAACTTCCAAAAGAACAAACAAATCTGTATTAGAAGTATAGCCAGAATGCCCTTTAGAAGTAAAGATGATGAGGCTTGGTCTTTCAAACTTTGAACATGTCATCAGGAGGGATGAATCCCTGGAGAAGGATATCATACTTGGTAAAGTGGAAGGTCAGAGAAAAAGAGGAAGGCCCCCCAGGAGATGGATTGACCAGTTGCAGCAGCAATAAACTCAAATGCAACAACAATTTTGACTTGGCACAGGACTGTGCAGCTTTTTATACCGCTGTGCAAAAGATAACTATGGGTCAAAACTAACTGAACAGCATCGAACAACTTTTTTCAGAAAGTGTCCTTACATTTGGTTTTGTACATTACTAATGAATTTAATTTTTATATTTACACTTTTACAGATTTGATTCTTGTAACAAACATTTGAAATGAGGCATATTTAACCTTATAACTTACTTTTGTCACTTAGTTAAAAAATAGAAATATTGATAATGCTGAGGAAAAACAGCAGTTCAAACTCAGCAGATGTTCCTTGGAAACCCTACACAGGGTTTTTGTGAGTTGGAACCAAGTCAATAACGGCACTTAACAACAGTAACAAGTTACATTTATTTTTCAAATCTCGAAAAAGATATATTTCACAGTAAATAACAAATCACATTAAATACCTATAAAGATATTCATAATTAAGAACATAGGCACCATCTTTCTGATGCACACAAACTCACACTTATTGACTTGTACTAACAATATGTTGTTGTTGTTATGTGTGGTGGAGTTGGTTCCGACTCATAGAGACCCTGTACAGGGTTTCCGAGGCTGTAAATCTTTACGGGAGCAGAAAGCCTCATCTTTCTCCCACGGAACAGCTGGTAGTTTCAAACAGCTGACCTTAAGGTTTGCAGCCCGATTCGTAACCACTACGCTACCAGAGCTCCTTACTAACAATATAGGTTTAGGAAAATCTATTGACTTTATCAGAATTTCTGGTGTGGATTTATTTAGATAGAAATGTTTTCAGACCCTACAATGTTCAATAGACTCCTGTGAACCCTGGAGACCTGGGTTGGCCAGCAATGTGTCAAGACGTGGGGATACTGGGCCCAGAGTCAGTGACATAGCCACACAGGGACTAGAGTGGAGAGTGAAGTGTCCAGCTGATAAGAAGAGAGGGCATATGCATAAGAACACCCACACTTGCAGATAATACCCACTTATCCTGGCTTCAGTGACTGGATGATCAGAGCTCAACTAGAAGAAGAAAGAAGAGGAAAAAACAAAAAAGTAATCTGATACAATCTGATGAATTTGACCTACACCTATGGCTGCAGTAGCTCAAAAGAGGGAACAAATCTTTACAGCAAGGATCATTCCCACCCCCTCCATACACAGAGTAGACAGGGATAGGCAACTTGGACATTGGCTACCCAAAATGGGGGTGTTTCAAAGGCAAGAAGTGACTGGCTTACAAGCTTTCAAGAGGGAATCTAGATCCAGAGGGTGTGGAGGAAGGTAGAATCTCTACTGAGTAGTATCCAATCTGTCTAGGTGGGGCTGATGAAAGGAAATGCGGATAGGTCATTTGTGATACAATAGTAAATAATTGTTATCAGGACTGCTTGTGAGGGTTGGAAATGTAAAGGTAGACGTTTTGTAGCAAGGAGGGGAATGATTAACCTTTCAGTCTAGGAGCGGAGGCCCCTGGGACCATGAAGGGAGAAGAGTGGAGGACAGAATCCTACCCAGAGACGCAGTGATGCTAGAGGTGGAGGCAGAGACTATGGTGTGGAGAGATGGAGTGGCTGGGACTTTAGAACCAGAGAGTGAGAGGGGCTGTGTGCTGACAACCAGGGACAGGCTTGGAGGGTATACCCTGTGCTTGGTTGATGATGCATGGAGGGGACTGTAACCATGGTAATGATAGGATGAGTGCAAAACTAATGTTCTCCCTTGTAAACTATCACATAATTCACAATAAAACATTTAAAAAAAAAAGAAAGATGTTTTCAGATCTTGGCTAAGCACGAAGCATAAAGCTTTAGCCTATTTGGACATAAAATAGCTTGATTTATGTGTTTGTTTGGTAAAGGCATCATGGAGAATAATTTTTTCCTATCAGTTTGCTAAAATACTAATATAACAAGAGCAGATTATGTGATTGATTTAGAATTACATCCACTCTGTGTGAAGTGCCTGTCTATAAGTGCAGTGTAGGTACCAGGAAGAAGCTTTTCCAAACTGAGCTGATGCAACCTGTGCTGGTTACTCAAAGGATGATTTAGAATAGCTTCAGTCTCTGGTAATCTAATAGTCTCTTTTCCCTGGCCTTTATTCAACATATTAATACAAAATCAAGAAGCACCTCAAAAAGTGATATATGAAAGAGTGAATGTGGACTATGGGTAACCTGCTGTACATCTTCTAGACATAAAACTAAGAACCTGCTTCTTTCTGGTGACATAAAGTGTGATGATTTTTAATGAAGGAAGATGCTCCAATTTACATTTTCATGAAAATCTTTTGAAAGTATTCATGAGTCTCCATTTTATGAAATTATGCTTTGTAATATTCCTACCTATTTAGATTCCTGAATAGTGAAAAATCAGGAAAGATGTGCCCTTGGGTTGCATGCTTCCACCATACTTATTTAATCTGTATGTTGAGCAAATAATCTGAGAAACTGGATTATGTGAAGAAGAACTGGGCATCTGGATTACAGGAAGACTCATTAACAACCTGCGATATGCATGACATAACCTTGCTTGCTGGAAGTGAAGAGGACTTAAATACTTACAGATAAAGATCATAGACTACAGTCTTTGGTATGGATGACACCTCAATGAAAAGAAAACAAAAATCCTCATAACTGGACCAATAAATAATATCATGATATATGGAGAAAAGACTGAAGTTGTCAAAAACTTCATTTTGCTTGGATCCACTATCAACACTCATGGAAGCAGCAGCCAAATAACCAAGACACTGCATCAGGAAAATCTGCTGCCCAACACCTGTTTAAAGTGTTCAAGAGCAAAGATTCCATTTGAGTAATAAGGTGTACCTGATCCATACCATGGTATTTTCAGTTGCCTCATATGCATGTGAAAATGTATAATGAATAAAGAAGACTGTAGAAGAATTGGTTCATTTGAGTTATGGTGTTAGAGAAGACTATTGATAGTAACATCAACTATGAGGATGGCACATGCAGTGTTTAGTTCTGTTGTGCACAGGGTCGTTCTAAATCACAACCAATTGTATGGCACCTAACAATAACAAAATTTAGGTACCACTGTAATTTTACTTTATTGTAAAATTGTATTACAATATGCTGTATTATTTTATTTTATATTTTTCACCTCATTCATAACAAATGATGACAAACATGTTTTCCTGCTTACAGACTGATGCATCTTAGCAGAAAATTAAATATATCTTGGATTAATTAATATCTTGAACTGAGAGATAGGTGGATAGATGAATGATAACTTACTATAATTTTAACTCTCAATTTAAATGTTTTCTTCTTAACTAATTCTATCTTTGTACTTTTTATATTGACAAAACTTAAAAGCATATTAAAGATGTGTGAATTCTAACACTACTCCTTTTAGTTATGTTTATAAAAATAAGGAGCTCTGGTAGTGTAGTGGTTACGAATCGGGCTGCGGACCCAAGGTCAGCAGTTTGGAAACTACCAGCTGTTCCAAGGGAGAAAGATGAGGCTTTCTGCTCCCTTAAAGATTTACAGCCTCAGAAACTCTGTACAGAGTCGCTGTGAGTCGCAACCGATTCCACGGCACATAACAACAACATAGTATGTAAAATTAAATTTCTCATCATTACTTGTCAAATTAAATTTTTCATCAATTTGTTCTTATGAAGTCCTGCCTTTATGAGACTATCTCTTAAAATTATTTTTGTTTTTCAAACAATGTTATATTTAAATCATCAAAACATTAATTAAGCTCAAATTGCAATGTTGAGTAAACCAAGTTTTCAAGCAGTATTAATTGAATAAGCCATCCCTAGGAAATGATGTCATGATTAAAACAAAAATTGGATAATGAACTTCCATTAATTCACAATTAGTATTACACCTTGGAGTATTTACCTGTTATCAGGTAATTTCTTAGCTTTCCTATGTCCTAATTTAATTTATTTTTTTGAAGATTCCATTCATTAACATCACCTCAAAGTAATTAGAAAATGTTGAAGCATTGAGGAGCAGTCAAGCTTACATTACAGTCAAGTTTAGAGTTTTCAAACATTCTAACGTGTCTTCTTGTTCATTTTTGAAAAAAATAAATTTCTTCCAAATATTCAAGTTTGAATAACCATACATTGTCAATCATTCTATGAAGTACTAATTGTATTCTATAAAAACAGTAGCAATTTCAGATAGTAAACTGAAGAATCACACAATCATTTTTCTTTAAGACATACATCACATAATTCAGTACGTAACAAAAGTATTTTGGACATACTTCCCATTTTGCCATTTAAAATACTAAAAATGCGTGTATCTGATAAAAATAATAGTTTTTAATGCTTCATCAAGATGTTCTTAAGTAACACTGATTTTTTTTTTTTTAATGATATGATCAGTCTCCCATACTCCTTGCTTCCTGCCGCTTGCTGTATGGGTTTGCGCCTGCCTTACTGTGTGCTTTGCTGCCATGCTGCGCATAATTGAAGAAATCAAGGACTTCCTGCTCACAGCCAGGTGAAAGGATGTGCAATCTCACAAGAGCAAGGAAAATAAGGACAATGTGAAGTTCAATGCAGCAGATACTCTATACCTTGGTCATCCCCGACCTGGAGAAGGGCAGAGAAGCTGATATAGTCCCTGCCCACAAGATTGTCCTTGAAGGAGCTGAAATGAACCAGATATGCTGATTTGAGCGGTAATAAAACTTAAAAAAAAAAATATATATATATATATATAGAGAGAGAGAAATGTGTTTACAGTTGTTGTGTGCCATTTCTGTTAGTTCTGACTCAGAATGACCCTGGATAGGATTTCCAGTGCTGTAAATTTCTATGAGCAGAAAGCCTCATTTTCATTACTACTTCCCGCCCCTGTATATTGTTTCTTGATTTACCATCTATCACTACTGAAATTTTCCTTTCTGTTGTTGGGGTTAGAAGACTGCGTACTTATAGCAGCTCATTTTCTTATTGCCTGAAAATAGTGGTGTGGTTTCTTACCTGACTGAATTCCAAGAATTATACATCTTATGCTATTTTATCTGTATTGGAGTTATTCTCTCAAAATTACAAAATAGAAAGTAAAAAATTTAGGGAAAATATTTAGATAATTACACATATAAAATTAGCTTTAATTATACAAATATTAATTATAATAATATATAATAAGTTTCCTAAATTTTGTAATCGTTGTTGTTGTTGTTGTTAAGTGCCATAGAGTTGGTATCTACTCATAGCGACCTTATGCACAGCAGAATGAAACACTATCCAATCCTGGGCCAACCTCACTACTGTTGCCACACTTGAGTCCATTGATACTGCCACTTGGCCAATCCATCTCGTTGAGGATCTTCCTCTTTTTCTCTGACCCTCCACCTTACCAAACACTATATCCTTCTCCAGCGACTGGTCCCTCCTGATAATATGTCCAAAGTACGAAGGAAAAGTTTGGCCATCCTGGCCTCCAAGGAGCTTTGTGGCTGCACTTCTTCCAAAATGGATCTATTGGTTCTATTGGCAGCCCATGACACTTTGAATATTCTCCTCCAACATCATGACTCAAAAGCATCAATTCCTCTACAGTCTCCCTTATGCACTGTCCAGCTTTCACATGTATATGAGGTTACTAAAATTACCATGGCTTGGGTCAGATGTACTTTATCCTCAAGCTGACATCTTTGCTCTTCAACACTTTAAAAAGGTCTTGTGCAGCATATTTGCCTAATGCAATCAATATGTCATTTGATTTCTTGACTGCTGCTTCTGTGAGTGTTGATAGATGATCTAAGAAGAATGAAGTCCTTGACAACTTTAGTCTTTTCTCCGTTGATAAGAATGCTGTTTATTTGTTCAGTGGTGAGGATCTTTGTTTTCTTTACATTTAGATGTAATCCAAACTGAAGGCTGTGCTCTTTGATCTTCATCAGTAAATGTTTTAAGTCCTCTTCACTTTCAGCAAAGCAACGTTGTATCATCTGCATATCGCAGGTTGTTAATGAATCTTCCTCCAATCCTGATGCCACATTTTTCTTCATAGAACCCAGCTTCTCAGATTATTTGCTCAGCATACAGGGTGGAATAAGTATGGTGAAAGAATGCAACCTTGTTGTACACCTTTTTTAATTTTAAACCATTCAGTGTTCCCATGTTCTGTTCGAACAACTGTCCAGGTACCAATTCCTCATGAACACAATTAAATGTTCCGAAATACTCATACTTCTCAATGTTGTCCATAGCTTGTCATGATCCACACAATCAAAAACCATTGCGTAGTCAATAAAGCACAGGTAAACATCTTTCTGATATTTTCTGCTTTCAGCCAAGAATTACACATATATTGAGGAAGAATTCACTAAACTCTAACACTTGGAGTTCTAAAATTATGTCTTTTAGCCATAATTTGTCATGTGTTTGAGTATCTGTGTGTAAGGATGGAATGAAGGAAGAAAAGAAGGAAGAAGGAAGGGAAGAACAAGGGAATAAAGAAGGAGGGAAGGGGATATTGTAGTTGCAAAAGAGTAAAAAATATTCAAGACAAGAAGATCAATGTTATTAATTAAGGAGAAATATTTAAGACTTGAAACATGCATAAAAAAAAAGTTTTAATTTTCATGATTGAATGGAAGTTTATATTCTACATTTCTCTAAAAAGTCATAGTATGCATAAGTTTTAGAAAGAAGATTATACATTCATATTTGGATATGGAGCTTGGAAACATTTGAGACAAATTTGGAGGCAAAACACATGTTGTCCATGCATTTAAGACTTTGATTCATAAATAGATGATAGCTTCTCTTGCTAAATCACAAACCACACTGATAATAACAATAATAATAAACATTGCTGTTGAGTCAATTACAACTCATAGGGTTTCCTAAGCTGTGATATTTACAGAAAATCGATTGTCAGATCTTTTCTCCCACAGAGCCATTGGTGGATTCAAATCACTGGTCTTTACATTGGCATTCTACTTCTTAACTATTGCACAGACAGTGAAATGATAAAATTTAGGCAATCACTACTCCTTTTAGTTATGTTTATAAAAATAAGGAGCTCTGTTAAAGTAGTGGTTACGAGTCGGGCTGCTAACCTCAAGGTCAGCAGTTTGAAACTTGCTCAAGCCATTCCTCAGGAGAAAGATTTTTCTTCCCTCTGTAAAAATCTTTCTGTAAATATTTACAGCCTCAGAAACCCTATATAAGGTCGCTATGAGTTGGAACTGAGTCCAAGGCACACCACTGCCACCAGTTTTGCTAAAGGTAATACAGAAATGGCTACAATCATACATTGACAAAGAACTTCCAGAGGTTCAAGCAGGATTCAGAAGAGGCCGTGGAATGAGGGATACCATTGCTGATGTCTGATGGATCTTGGCTGAAAGCAGAGACTATCAGAAAGATGTTTACCAGTGCTTTATTGAGTACAAAAGGCTTTCGGTTGTGTGGATCATGACAAGCTATGGACAACATTGAGAAGTATAATTATTCCGGAACACTTAATTGTGTTTATGAGGAATCTGTACCTGGACAACATAACATAGAAGGGATATAAATTCCATGCATATCATAGCTTGTTTAATCCTTCCATGACTGCACCTATTTCAGAGAATGAGATCTTTATTTAACTATAAAGCAAGTTTCTTTGTGAATTGTCTCCAGTTTATTTCTCATCTCCCACCACTGTCAGCATTATTTTATGCTTTAGATGAGGCTTTCTGCTCTCGTAAAGATTTACAGCCTTGGAAACCCTGTTCAGGGTCGCTATGGGTCAGAACCGACTCAACAACACTTAACAGGAACAAACATTACCTAACTTCTTTTAGTTACCAAAAGCATCATGTGTCCTTGCTTCAGCAACAGCCTTTATAGTCTTTGGATTGCTTGTTTTTGAAGTGAGATATTAGGCATTCATGTCTTTATGAATACCATTTGACTATGTAATTCATGTTGTTGTTGCAGCTGTGTGTTGTTGAGCCAGTTCTGACTCACAGTTACCCTGTATAGGGTTTCCAAGAGTGGATGTTGGATTTGAACTGCTGACCCTATGGTTAGTAGTCCAGGACTTATTTTACAATTTCATACCAGGGCTCACGTAATTTCTGCTTGTTTGAACCTCGGCAGTTCAAACTCACCAGCCACTCCTTGGAAACCATATACAGGGCTTCTATGAGTTGGAATTAGCTCTAGGCTAACTTCCCTAGTTGAGGTTCTGTTCTCCTGAGTAAAGAATAAGTCCATAACTCTATGTACTGTGGGCCTGGTAGGACTCTCCAGTGCTCACTCAAATGAATACAAATCTCATTTTTTGTGTGAGTGGTGAGCTCACTGAGAACCTAGTTTCTGGGATGAAGAAACAGCGAATGTAGTAGCAGAAACTGAGTTAACTAAGTTTGGCATTTTCATGATGCAAATATGTTGAGGGTGTTTTGAAGACCGTCTTGAACAATTTCAAGCTAGCCCAAATTCATCATGTAATGCAGTGTGATATCACAGATAAAATACAGCAACAGAATTTAGAAAATGTGAATTGTTATAAGGTTGTGCCACTGTTTAGCTACTAAGCTACAGGGAAATCACAAAAAAATATCTGGCTAAAAGGTCACTTTGAACTGCAAGGTTAGTGATTCAAACTCACTAGCTGCTCCTTAGAAACCCTATACGGGGTTCCTGTGGGTTGGAACCGACTAGATGGCACTTAATAACAACAACATCTAATAGTGAAGAAGCCTGATTGTCCAGTGATTAAAATCACTCTGCTTCTAACCAGAAGTTTGGTAGCTTGAACCCACCAGCTGTTCCAAAAGAGAAAGATGTACAGTCTGCTTCTGTAAAGATGTACAGACTCGGAAACCCTCTGTGGTGGTTCTTCTCTGTCCTATAGTTTTGCTATGAATCAAAATCATCAACAGCAATGGGTTTGGCTTTGATTTTTATATAATAGTGAGAGATTCACTATTAAAACTAATTTATGAAGCTTCAGCATCCTACATTGAGAGGGAATAAGAAGGCAGTCGGCGGAAACACATTTGTTTGCATACTATTGTGGATACCATCTCCAAGGAATCAAAAATGAAAACACTTTTACAAAAATCAGACACTTCTTGTATCTATCTTCACATTATATATTGGCCGACATTTTCCCTTCTGTATTAGACCCATAAACTGACTTTATGCAGGTGTGAGATGAGTCCTGGTCGTGCTGTAGGGTCAGAACTGGACTGCTAGTTGAAAGATTGGCAGTTTAAACCCATGAGTCTCTCCTGTATGGTTTGCAATGAGTCGAAACTGATTCAATGGCACTTGATAACAACGATATGAAAGCACCTAAGTTCAGTTGTACAGCTATTTTCTAGCTTTATGCCCTGGGATCTTTGACACCACAGCAGTTCCTACAAGAACTTTTTTAGCACTTGTGCATGTACAATGCTGGAAATAAAAACTTCACAGTATTCCATAGAACAGCACATTAGAAAAAGGAATGGAGAGTCAGTGGACTGTTTCAAACTTCTTTCCTTCTATTGAATAGTTCAGAAATGGACTTTCAAGATTCTTTAGTGGTTTAAATAAAATAGAGATCAAGTTCTTCACATAGGTGATATGATATCATTCTTTTGACTTTTCCTCCTTCTTTCTTTTAGACTTTTCAGTAACCCTCTTCAATTCCCTGTAAACAACTGACAAAATAAACCAAATCTTTTTCTGAGGGAAACTTTCTGATGGAAAAGTAGACTCGGATGGTTTTGCTCAGAAGTGAGGTACTCCTACAGGTGAACACAGCACACAAGTGAACTCAGGCAAGAATAATAGATGAAACACCCAGTCAAACCATACATTTGAAAATAACAAATAAGTCATTGTTGTTTGAAGCCACTAAGTTTCAAGGTTGTTTCTCATACAATGAAATACATTTGACATGTGCTCTTACCTCTCCTGATCCTCTGGTTTCTGAGACATGAACTGTTTTTTAGCTGGATGTTCTCAAATTTTAAAAAGAAGCAAACAAAACCCACAACTCATTCTTTATTTAACTTCAGGTTTCTTCAGTGGGTTTGAAGTTACTTTATTCCTTTATAAGGTAATCACATGCTTACACAGATTTGAAAGTCACAAAAACAAACTAAAAAGATTTAAAGAGATTTTTCTTTTTGTATATTTTTTAAAATTACAAGTTCACTGGGCAGGATCATTCTTGTTGTTGTTGTTGTTGTTGTTAAGTGCCATCGAGTCGGTTTCGACTCATAGCGACCCTGAATAAGGTTTCCGAGGCTGTGCATCTTTACGGGAGCAGATCGCCTCATCTTTCTCCCACAGAGCAGCTGGTAGTTTCGAACTGCTGACCTTCCGGTTCGGAGCCCGATTCGTAACCACTATGCTACCAGAGCTTCAAATCAGTTCCAATTCATAGTGACCCTACATAGGGTTTGCAAGGAGCAATTGGTGAATTTGAATTGCTGACCTTGAAGTTCAAACCTTGTGGTCAAGTACTTATCCTACAGCACCGCACCAGGACTTTCTTTTTTTTAATGTTTTATTGTGAATTATGTGATAGTTTACATGGGAGAACATTAGCTTTATATTCATCCTATCATATATCACTACATTGCCATGGTTACAAGTCCTTCTATGCATCATCAACCAACCAAAGGGTATATATACCCTGCAAGCCTGCCCGCCAGTCATCAGCAAACAGCTTTGCTCCTTTTCTGGGTCTAAAGTCCCCAGCTGCTCTATCTCTCCACATCATCATCTCTGCCTCCATTTCTGGCGTCACTGCTTCTCTGGGTAGGGTCCTGCTCTCCGCTCTTCTCCGTTGATGGTTCCAGGGACCTCCTCTCCTAGACTGCAAAGTCAATCACTCCCCTCCTTTGGCTACAAAACATCTACCTTTACATTTCCAACCCTCACAATCAGTCCTGATAATAATTATTCACTATTGTATCACAAGAGACCTATCCACATCTCCTTTCATCAGCCCAGCCCAGAAAGATTGGATACTACTCAGTGGAGATTCTGCCTTCCTCCATGCCTTCTGGATCTAGGCTCCCTCTTGAAAGCTTGTAAGCCAATCACTTCTTGCCTTTGTAGCCCCTTCCTCCTCCCCTTCCCCCCATTTTGAGTAGCGAATATCCAAGTTGCCCATCCCTGTCCACTCTGTATATGGATGGGGTAGGAATGATGCTCCCTGTAAAGATCTGTTTCCTCTTATAAGTCAAGTTCATCAAATTGTATCAGATTACTCTTTTTTTCCTCTTCTCAGGATTTAATTTAATTTTTGGCCTGTTTTGTTTTTAAACTCTCTTTCCTTCTCCACACCCCTTTTCTGTACTGAAAAAACGGTTCAGGGCTGGCTCTTGGGCTGAGAGTATCTGTGCCACACACATCACAGAAGAACCCATCAGTAGTGAGGGTTGGTGATGTCCACTCACTTAGGCACCCCCTCTAATCACCAGAATGGAGGTTCACAAACATTGGGGAGGGGGGCAATGAACAGATACCAAAAGAAAATCAGAACAAACAAAACCAACAAAGTGTATTGTCCACCTTTGTTTTGAGGTTCCCGCAGCATTTTTCTGTGGTGTGTCTGCTCCCCTGCTTGGTCTTACCATTTAGTCTTGCCCAAGTTGTTGGCTCCAGGCCACCAAGCCCAGCAAATTCAAAAGTACATGATTTCTTACTTTCGCTACAAGTTCCACTAGCTATAAGCCTTCAAACTTTTAAAATATTCCTACCTATGTGGTGCTGAGTTTTGGAGCTCTGCCCTGGATCTGCCTTGCTTGGTATTCTGTGGTATTGTTGACAGAGACCTTCACTGCACCTCCACCCTAGCCACCATCAAGCCCCGCCTCAAGACTGTTATTAATAGAAATAACATTAACTAAGGAGATTCACAGTAAAGAGTTACATTCCTATTAATCCAGAAAGCCAAACCTGTTGCCTTTGATTCTTGTTCACAGTGATTCCAATGGCACTGAACAGAACTTTTCCATATAGTGTTTTTGACTGTAAAGTTACAGAAGCAGATCGCTAGCTAAGCCTTTCTTCTGTAGCTGGATAGGTTCCAACTGCCAAACTTCACTAAGTAGTCAAGCGCCAGTCAGTATATCCTTAGTTGTTGTTGTTGTTAGTGTTAGGTTCCGTCCTGTCAGTTCTGACATATATTGACCTTGTATAGGGTTTCTGAGTAGTAGCTAGTGAGTTTGAAAAGCTAACCTTGTGGTTCAAATTGACCTGTGGTCTAGTGCTTTATCTTATAGCACCATGCCAGTACTTCGTATTCTTAGAAGGCAATTTAAATGCAGAAATACATAAAATCTGCTCTTAAAAACTTGGAATAAAGAACTTCCAAGAATTTTCTAAAATATTTAGAGATTATGTTTTCTTAACAAAGATGGTAAACTAGTCATTTTTAAATGTCAATAAACAAGATATTTTTTAGTATTTTAATCACAACATTTGATTTTACTTTTTAAAGCTCAGGGACTTCACAGCATGATTTCTAATAAAGAAAAATTTTAAGTCTAAGTGATACAAGTAGTGAAATTTCAAAAGGAAAACTGGCAATATTAGTTGCTAATTTGTTTTTTCAATTTTTCACGAAAAATGTAGCTATATTTTTAAGCAAATTATGTTCTTTTCAATTTATATTTCATGGTAGTTGTTGTTGTTAAGTGTTGTCCAGCTGGTTCCAATTCATAGTGATCCAGTATAGGATTCCTGAGCAGTGACAGTGAGTTTGAACCACCAACCTTGTGGTTCAAAGCAACCTTGCAGCTTTGTACTTATCCTACAGTGCCACACCAAGACTTTATCATTGTGGTAGCACCTGATAATGCTTGGATGTTGTTGTTGTTGTTGTTAAGTGCCATTGAGTCAGTTCCAATTCATAGTGATCCTATACAGCCCACCTGTGGTTTGCAGTCCCATGCTGATCTTATACCAAAACACCTAGGGACTCCTGAATAGGGACTTTTTATTCAAAGAAGAGTTTCAAAGTATGTTTACTAAATGAGTGATTATTGGGTATTGAGTGTACATTTTCCAAATAGATAAAACTCACTTACACACCACACACACATACTGAAACAGGCAAATAAAAAACCATTGCTACAAAATCATCAAAATGTGAAGCTTTTATGTCTCAACATATCTTCCATCTTGTTGTTGTTATGTGCCATAGAGTTGATTTGGACTCATGGTGACCTTTTCTAGGATTTCTAAGGAGTGGTTAGGAGGCTTTTACCAACTTTGTAGTGAGCAGTGCAGTGTGTATCTCACAGCTCCACACTAGGACTCTACCTATGCCTATACTTTTCTGAAGGTGGAGTCCTGGGTTGGATCTGTAGGATAAGCACTGGACTGCAAGTGCAGTTTGAACTACAAGGTTGGTAGTTCAAACTCACCAGCCACTCCTCATAAATCCTATCCAAGATCATTGTGAGTCAGAGCCAACTCAACAGTACTTAACAACAAGCCTGCTCCAAAGAATTCTGCGCTCTTCAATTTATGAGTGATTTACAAATATGGCAAATGTATTTAATGCCTTTAAAAGTATACATATTTCTATTTGAGTTTATATCTCTGAAGCCTCTGTTTAAATACCTGGCACATCAAAAGTAGTCAATAATTATTTGTTATGTGAATTGACTAACCTAATTGACTGATAAGACAAAGTTTATTGTTTGTCAAAATCAGTTTCTTCCAAACAGGACGGATAGTAATGAAGCACAAAACTCAAGGTTCAGAAATTAGGAAGTAGGGTAGGCTGTGAAAACATGAGTAAATAAACAATTACGAGTGAAAAACACGTGCTTGTGAAGCATAGTTTACATAAGATTTTGATTGTTATTATATCTACAGAAGAGGACTAAGAAAGCAAAATGAGGCATTAGCTATTTTCACTAAAGCTGCAGTTGCTGAAAAAAAATTCACTGGATGTGCGTTTTCTTCCTGCGCTCTGATTTTTACCACCTCAGGGCATTTAGATTTCTTCCTACTGATGTAGTGTTATGTCTACCCAAAATGATATTTGTATTAAAAAGTGAGATCGTTATGTTTTAACAGTAAACCTTATATTGCTCTTTCCTAGCTACTTTTATATGCATTATCTGTTTTCATACGAACTTGCCTTATTTGATTTAGCAGATGTTTCCTTCAGATGGAACCAAAGAACTCACTGTTATTTCATTTTTTTTCAATTTGTCTTCTGATTCTGAATGCTAAAATGTATGTAAAAATTTTACCTCTTAATGTAACTGTATTAAGAATGCCAAATAATACAAGAAGAGGGAGGGTGGCTGAAGAATAATGAAATAGGTGAAGACACAGGCAGATATGGATGGGCTAAATGCGATCGATGTAAATAGTGATCTATACACAGCCTTGGAACAACACTTCTGTGCATAGATACATGGATTGAGACATAAGCTGAATGGGTAAGGGAGCATGAGTGGGATATATATATATATTTATATATCCCACAAATATATAAAAGTTTGAAAGAGGATATTTGTACATGAGTATTTACGATTTCTGTAAACACAACTATAAAAGTGGTGGAGCATACAGCAGGCAAAATGATGAAAACTTCCTAGATATTATCCAACATCCTAAGGCAATGCATTTATGAACCTGAGGGCTCATGACCATGGTCTCAGAGGACACCATGATCAATTGGCATAACATAGTGTACAAAGACAATGTTCTGCACCCTGCTTAGGTGAGTAATGTCAGAGACCTTGAAAGGCCATAACTGGCCATCTAGGATGTAGCTATTGGTATCTCTGTGTGTGGAAGAAAGAAGAGTGATAAGAATTGAATAGGCTGGGAATCAATTAGTCCAATAGATTAATGGAACATGTGAACACCAGTCTCCATGACCTGAGATGGAAGAAATAGTGCCTGGCTACTACTGCCAACTGGCCTTGATAGGGATCACAGTAGAGGGCCCCAGATAGAGTGGTAGAAAATGTGGAACAAAACTCAAAATTAGTTAATCTAAAAAAAAAAAAAGACTTTGTTTTCCTGTTAGACAATGGAGGAACCTTAGACTATGGCCCTCGACTACCCTTCAGGTCTGGAATGGAACTTAGCCTCATAGTCCAATTTCACCCAAGCAGAGAATAGGTTTATAGTGGAAGACAGCATCATGAGTAAGGTAAGCTTACCATGGAATGGTCAATCACTCAAAATCAAAAGGGCAACATTTTTCTAAGGACAAAGTTGAAAGGGATAGGAAATTTGGTGGAATGCAACTGGAGCCACAGGGAGGAAGCAGGATAACTATTGTCTCATGGAGGGAAATGTCATTATTTTGATAAAACAAAGGTATGGTTTGTTGAATTAAAGCTGATGAACGTGTCTGTAACCCTTCAGTTAATTCACAATAAAAGTTAAAATAAAAAGTCATCCTTTTAACTAATTTATGTGATTACCTCACTTCATTTTGTATATTTAAAATTAAGTATGATGTTGGTTAATATGACAAGTATATATTTTAGTTTAGATTTAGACAAATTATAATAGAAACATTTTAGATTTAGACAAATTACAATAGAAGCAAAATAATTACATGCCAATGTATAAAAATATATAATATTCATGATTTTGACTTATATTTGTATAATAGGCATTATTTAAATATTTTCCTATAGTTTTCATTCATGGAAAAATTCCCATATATAGTTGAAACATAATTTTGCTCAGTTTCTGAAGTTTTGTGTCACTTGCTTGACAAAAAAGATACGTTTATGCAATGTTCACAAAAGTAACAAAAATTCTGCAAATGCCTACAGAGCAATATTCCAAGTATTCCACTGATGGTCTTTTGACACAACTAGAAATTAATGTATTAATCAAAGCAGAGTAAATAAGTATAACTTTTCCATTGAAAAATTTGTAATATCAATTATTAAGATTCTGTATGATTCGAATGGTACACAGACTTAACTGAACTCTGCTTTCCTTGAGAAAAAAGTAGATTCTCATGTGATGTAGGAAAGGAAAACTTGACTTGTTTCTGAGTTGCTAGAATGCTAACCTACATTCACAGGAATGCAAGAACTATAAACCAGTCCATTAAAGCATGCTGAGAATTTTTTTTTTTTTGTATTAACATAATACATTGAAAATAGAAGTGTAAAATCATTAATGTAAAAGTTTATTTTTATTTTATGGAAAGATTTATTAGGTGTGAAATAGATATTAAATTATGTCCATACTGTTTGATTAACTTATTTAATGTCTTTTATTTTATATAGCATTTAATATACCATAGTTTATATCTAAAAATAAAATAATATGGCATAGAAATGCTTTATGATGCTCTTGCTTTTTATTTATAGACCCCACTGCAGTAATTTAGTGTAGGAAAAATTATGGTTAATATATTTCACAAATTCAATGTGGTGTCAAGAAATAAGTCGTTCACTATACAATATTTGTCAATTCAATAGTATAGTCTAGAAAAGCCAAATCTCAAAGTAATGGCAATGCTCAGTTTTCACTACTTGTACAAATGTGAATTAAAATTAGGTACCAATTTTAATTGCTATGATTTTGCATTGTTTTATGTTACTTAAAATACTCTAGAAAGTTCTCATAGTGCTATGCTTCTAAACATCTGATATTTTTGCAGTATCTACTAACAAGATCTTTTTATTAAATGTCTAGAACTTCCTGACCTGCCTATTACTGCCTGTGTATATTATAAATTGTACTCTCAATTATTTTAAGAAATAAATCTCTTAGAGATTTCATTTTGGAGGAATGCTTGCTGTTAAGGACCGTAGAGTTGGTTCTGACTCATAGCAGCCACGTATATGGCTTAATTGTGCTCATGAGGAATCTGTACCTGGACCAGGGGGCAGTTGTTTGAACAGAACATGGGAACACTGAATGTTTTAAAATTAAGAAAGGTGTGTGACAGGGTTGTATTCTTTCACCATACTTATTCAACCTGTA
>NW_006408519.1:13106179-13129729 GCF_000296735.1 Chrysochloris asiatica | reverse complement strand
TGTGCATAAGGTCACTATGAGTCGGTACCGACTCAATGGCACCTAACAACAACAACAAAATAAAGTGGAAGCCAGAAGTAGATAAAAACAATGCATCTTTGGCAATTCCGTAAAATGGTTGCCTCCTAGATACTTATAGTCACTATTCTCGAACTGATTAAAAAGAACTTTGTTGTTGTTATGTGCCGTCAATTCAGTTCCATCCTTGTATAGCATGTAAAAGGAGTGGCTGGTAGGTTTGAACTGCCAATCTTTTGTTTAGCAGTTCAGTGTTTATCCAATAACACCACACTGTGATATGTATCACACTAAATATTATTCTACTAAGTTATATGTGCATGCATGTATGTTTTATAATTTATTGTTGCTGTTCTTAAGTGTTGTCGAATCAGTTCTAACTCAAAGGACACTGTATAGTTTTCCTGAGGAATGTCTGGTAGCTTTGAACTGCTAACCTGTGGTACAAACTGACCGTGCTGTTAAATGTTTATTCTACAGTGCCATACCAGGATGCCTGTTTTATTATAACTCCATTGAATTCACCCTGCTTTGTTTTGTCATAAATTAAATAAGTTTGGTTGACTTCTGACTTCTTTCAATTAATCTCTATGAAAGCTATACTTTATTATGGTTTACCAAAATAAATTTCAGTGAAATCATGTAACCCACAATATGCCTTGACAAATTACCAATAAAAATATAAGCTAGAATATTATAATGCCAGTTTCAAATTTGGAATGTATTTACAAAGAGAATCATAAAAGCAAACTACATTTATGAAATGAATTTGTCATCTAGACAATACAGTGCAATTCCAGTATCTAAAAAACTAAATTCGCACCAGGCTTGGATTGAATTTTAATTCTATCACATGCAACTTGTTAGAAATTTTGAGGTATCTTGTTTTCAACTTTGAGATAGGTTTTCAGATAGTTTCTAATCATTAATTAATGTAACCTTGCTGAAAAATTTTCCAGTACGATTATGATGTCTGACAGATAGAAGGATGTCAATTAGTAGTAACCATTAGTAACATAAATGTTTGTTGAACCAAATACAGAAATAATTTACATCTAAATAAAAATAATTTGCAATAACAGACTAGACAAATACTTTACTGAATGTTGGAATTAACTTGATGAATTTGTACTTAGGATAATTGTGTATACTCAGTTAACTAAGCAGTAGATCTTTTTTACAACCTCAGCCATATTTTTCTTTGCTTTATTTATTCATTCATGCATTCAAAAATATTTATGCAATGACAGTGGTTTGATTTTTCTTTGACCATCAAATCTAAAAATTGGCTTCATTCAGTAACACAAATATCTTCCTTTTAAAATGGGCACTGGTCACGCAGCCCAACATGAATCACAATAACACAGAAGGTTTGTAACTTGAAGGGTTCAGAATGTCCGCATCACTCCACACTAGGGCTGTAGGTCTACAGAACTGAGACTGAGTAGGAATAGACCACCTCAGCTCAGAAAAGCTCTCTCATCAAGGAGTCGTCTTACTTTTTCATCTTCCTGATTTATATCGTTCCTAATTTATTACCCTTCTATGTGGCACCATAGGACAACTATTCAACCGTAAGGTCAGTTTGAACCATATGGTCGGTTCATGGTGGCAATGAGTCGGAACCGACTTGATGGCGCTTAACAACAATACCCTTTCTGAGGACTCTTGGTGTGATGCTGCAGATAACCACTGAACTGGTAACCACAAAGTCAGCAGTTCAATCCAACCAGCCACTCCTCTGAACCCCTATACAATGCTGCTATGAGTAAGGATCAACTTGTTGGAACTTAATAACAACAACAAAAATACTCTTCTGTAAGCATTATGTGACAGTCTCTTGTTTTGCTAAGTCTCAAGAAATAGAGGTCACTCGTTAATTACAGGTCACTCAGGAAATACTGTTTATATGTCAGTATCAAGTTCTTCAATACACAAGCTTGACAAACAGGCAAAGACACTTGGTTTAGTATACAGAAACTTGAATAAGACTTTCACTTAGTTTGAATCCAGGCTACGGCTATATTTCCTGAAGCCACTTTCAGAGTTATTGTTAACTATTTCCTTCCATTTATTAAGCACATTCTATGAGTCAACTGCAAGTTCCTGAGTGACACAAATGGCTAACATGCCTCTCTGTTAACCAAAGTCTTGAAGACTATTAATTTCAATTGAGAAGGGTGTTGGTATTTTCAAAGGAAAGCAGGAAAAGGAGTGCTAAAGGAATGAGAAGTAAAAAGTGAGAAGAAAGGTGCCATGGTATACTAGACTCTGGCAGGAGGCATAAAGAAAGAGCTCTGAGGGCCTTGCAACTGGTTTGTGTGGCTGTTACATGCTGTCAAGTCAGTTCCGATTCATAACAACCTTATGCACTGAGTCATCCTCACAGTTGTCGTTTGAGCCCATTGCTGCTACAACTGTGTCAGTCCATCTCCTTGGGGGGGTCTCCTAATTTTTACTGACACTCCATTTTACCAAGTATAATATCCTTCTCCAGGGACTGGTCCCTTCTGATAATATATTTAAAGTATCTGATGAAGTCTCGCCATCCTGACTTTTAAGGTGCATACTGGTTGTACTTCTTCCTACACAGATTTGTTTGTTCTTCTGGCAGTCCGTGGTATTTTCAATCACCTCATATGCATGCGAAAGCTGGACAGTGAATAAGGAAGACCATAGAAGAATTGATGCCTTTGAGTTATGGTGTTGGAGGAGAATATTGAAAGTGCCATGCACTGCCAAAAGAACCAATAGATCTGTTTTGGAAGAAATGCAGCCAGAGTGCTCCTTAGAGGCAAGATGACCAAACTTTGTCTCTCATACTTCAGACATGTCAGGAGGGACCAGTCGCTGGAGAAGGATATCATGTTTGGTAAGGTGGAGGGTCAGAGGAAAAGAGGAAGACCCCCCAGAGAGATGGATTGGCCAAGTGGCAGCATCGATGGATTCAGCAGTGGCAACAATAGTGAGGTTGGCCCAGGATCAGGTAGTGTTTCATTCTACTGTGTATAATGTCGTTATGGGTCGGTACCGACTTGATGACACCTAACAACAACAAAAACAACTGGCAGTTCATGGTACTTTCAATGGTCTTCTCCAACACCATAACTAAATGCATCAACACACCTATGGTTAGCCATATATATTATCCAACATTCACATACAATGAGGCAATTGAAAATACCATGGCTTGGTTCAAGTGCACTTCAGTCTTTACACTGATATCTTTGCTAGTTAAGATTTTAAAGAGATCTTGTGCAGAAGATCTGCTTGGAGTCATACATTGCTTGATATCATGGCTGCTCCTTCCATTTGGATTGCTGATTGTGGATCCTAGCAAATTGAAGTCTTTAACAACTTCAGTCATTTCTCCATGTATCCTGATTTTATGTATTGGTTCAGGTGTAAGAATTTTAGAGCTCACCTTGCAGTGCAAACAGTTTTGCAGTCTGGCACATTAACCCACAGTGCCACACCAGGACGCCTTCTATGTATATATAGTCATCTTTTGTGTTTTTTTACAACAACAACAAAAAAGGTTTTTGCAATGAATAAATCATTTGTCTTAGAGTTTTGGAGTGAAAGTCTATCATAGACCTCCAGCATCGTTTCTATCATAATGACCATATTTTCCAAATACTGAACCCTCCTCTTTGTTTCCAACCATTGCATTCCAATCACCAGTAGTTACCATTATGCCTTGATTGCATGTCTTATCAATTTCAGGCTGTAGAAGTTGGTAGAATTCTTCAACTTCATCAACATTGGCTTTCGCAGTTATTGCTTTAATTCTAATAATAATGTTTATAACTGGGCTTCCTTATTAGCATATGAATGTTATTCTTCACAAATAGCACTGTACTTCAGTAGAGATCTTGAAATTTTCTTTTTGTTGATAAATCTGGTGGTTATCACAAATAAATACCTGGTGGATTGCTTAATACATTTCTATTACCAAGTTACAGATCACTATAACTGAAAGTTTTAGAAAATTAAAGCATTTAATCTGTAATTAAATGTTATAGAGAGAATATTCTACAAAATAAGGTAAATTATTAATGTATGTAAAATGAAACAGATTTAGTCATATTTGTGTTTCTTATATAAAATTTTGTGCAGTTTATTTGAATAAATTCCTCATTTTCTAAGTCTGAGATATGTCAACGATATCATTTTTAGTCTCTCTGGAAATGAACGGTGCAGCTGTGATTATAAGAAACATAGTCTTCAAATCCATACATTATTTCAATTCAGCATTCCATTTTTAAAGGTGAAAATATATGTATATTTTAGAATAAAATATTACTATTTTCTGCAGCAATAATAGTCATGAATAACTTTAAATTTTTGTTGTACTTGTTAGGTGCCATTGAGTCAGTACCAACTCATCGTGACCCTATGTACAACAGAACGAAACACTGCCCGGTCCTGGGCCAGCCTCACAATTGTTACTATGTCTGAACCCATTGCTGCCACTACTGTGCCAATCCATCTCATTGGGGGTCTTCCTCTTTTACTCTGTCCCTCCACTTTACTAAACATGATATCTTTCTACAGTGACTGGTCCCTCCTGACAATATGTCCAAAGTATGAGAGACGAAGTTTGGCAATGCTGGTTTCCAAGGGGCCCTCTGGTTGCACTTCTTACAACACGGATCTGTTTGTTCTTTCGGCAGCCCTTGATAGTTTTAATATTCTTCTTGAACACCATAACTCAGATGTATCAATTCTTCTATGGTCTTCCTTATTCACTGTCCAACTTTTAAACATTGAAAACACTGTCAAGTTTTAAACATTTACAAAACAATATTTTAAAACCGACTCGATGGCAGTTAACAACAACAACAACAAGTAGGACCAGACAACAAGTGCACTTATTTTCATTGTGTTTGCACACAAGCTGAAAAATATTTTGGACAATAATGAGATTACAGAGATCATAAAAAGCAGAATTCAAGACTACTAGTAAAAACAAAGTAGAAGTATTGAGGGAAAATTGAGTTAATATCAGAAAATGCATATAGTCTGTATTTATATCCTAAAACTATTAACTAATAAAATCTACAAAGCACAATAATACACAATCACACATTGAATTCCCAGTAGAGCATCATCACATTATAGGCAAACATATAATTTCAGTATTATTACAAAGATAATTTAAATTTCTTAGACTACTTAGCAGGGTCTCAGAAACCCCTTATATTTCCTTAGATTACACCTTGGCAACATCTGGCATAAGGAAATATCATAGAGATTTACCAAAATCTTTGAGTGGATTCGGACTCATGACTATTTAGTGTAGACGAAGACTTCTCCATAGGGTGTACAAGGCTGTAAGTCCTTACTAAATCAGACAATCTTATCCTTCTTCTATGGAATAGCTGGTGTGTTGGAGCTACGGATCTTTCTGTTAGTAGTCCAACACTTACCTTAGCGCACTGCTGCAGCTCTTATCACATAGGGTTTGATAAGTACAAATATAGTAGATGTTTCTTTCCGTCTTTTTACTTAATGAGAAAGAAACATTTAATAAATCTGAAAGAGATGAATGACATTATATTGAGACTTGAAGGCTACTGTATTGGGAGTTTGCACAGACACTTGGGAGACCCTAGGTGGTGCAAAGGGTTATAGTTCTTCACTACCAACTAAAAGACTGGAGGTTCTAGTCCAATCGGATGTACCTCAGAAGACAGATTTGGCAAAATAATTTTGCAATATCAGCCACTGAAAATCCTGTGGAGCACAGTTCTGTTCAGACACACATGGAGTCAACATGAATTGTTAATCATTCAATGGCAACCGATCTATTGTGCTTTATAATTGACTATGTCAGTGGGCTTAGGTTACATACACTACAGCATTGAAAGATATCTGAGCTCACTTACGACCTGACTTAATATTCTGTCTTTGACATTTACTAGTGATATAACATTAATCCAGTATAAGAAACTGGATTTTGTAAGAAATTTTATATTGAACATTACAGAGGTTTCTGGTTTCACTTCAGTTATTAATTCACAACCTAATGATATAACTAACCACTTTCACCAAAAACTAAATCAGAATAAAAAAGTAAATTAATGACAACATAAGTATAATGTATTTAATTATATCTTCTACCTTCTAGTCGGAGCTCTGGTAGCGTAGTGGTTACGAATCGGGCTGTGAACCTTAAGGTCAGTGGTTCGAAACTACCAGTCGCTCCGCGGGAGAAAGATGAGGCTTTCTACTCCCGTAAAGATTTACACCCTCGGAAACCCTGTACAGGGTCGCTATGGGTCGGACCCGACTCGATGGCACTTCACAACAACAACAACAACCTTCTAGTGCATGGACTAAGAAATAGGAAACTCCTAAGATGTTATATAAAATATTTTAAAAATTTAAGCAAAATGGTTTGCCTGAGACTGTACTCTGTTTTAATAATTGTCATCAATTACTACTTCTTTTCATAATGTTTTCAGATTTAGAAATGCAATTATGATCTATAAATAATGAAAGCAACACTATATAATGGAATAGAAGTTGAAGGCAATTTTATTGCTTTTGATTAATATAAAAGTTATTTTTCATTAATATAGATTTAATTTTAGTTAATATTTAATCTATTCATTTATCAAGATTATTTACTCAGCTTAAAATCCAAACCAATGTAGTTTTTAATCATGATCTATTTTTGGGTAGAGCAAAAATATTAATAAATAAATAAACAAGAGTTAAAAATATCTAAGTAAATTGTAATTATTGAATGATAGCCTTACATGAGTGTCATATATTTATTCAAATAACATGCATAGTCCACCAGTGGTGTCTTTAGCCTTGGAGTTACCCAATATGGTAGCTCCTGGTATCACTTCCACGTGCACCTCCTCCGATACCAGATCAGACAAAATCAGGTCAAGTTCCCAGTGGTCCCTGGCTCCACCACCTCTAGGCACTTCCATGTTGTGTGTGCCAGGACCTTGACACAGCAGACACACTGTCTACAGGCCATCCAGGTCCCTGGTACCCATAGGACACCTCCTCCTACACCAACATTTTACCCACTTGTACCAGAGAGGGCATACATGGCCTGTTGCCCACCAACATCTCGTGTACCAGTGCCACACCTCTCACTTTATAAACGTTTTTAATCCGTCATTTTGGTGTCAACCCTCTAATAGTGTCACCAAGTGTGGTCACATCCCCACTCCCCTAGCGATTCCATTGCATTATACATGATACAAAATTGGCACATAATTTTCATTAGCATGTTATTCCAAAATTTGATTCCAAATTCAATTATTTTTGCTGCCCAATATATTTAACTTTATCTGGATGCTTGTAAATGCAGAAATTTGGCTCAAATCCGCAGACTCTTACCAACATAGCCTCCAGCTTCTAAAGCAATCCCTCTCCCAGTAAGATTCTTTGCCTGTTTTGTAAAACGTTTTCTCCAGAGCAAGAAGAAATCAGTCCACCCCCACCCCCGCCACCTCCCCCACCCAACAGCTGTCACCAGGGCAGATGGCCACAGTTCTGTAGGTGCGCAGTCTGCACACGAGGGGCCATAAAGCCACACCGTGCACCTTGGCCATGACTTCTAGCTGGCTGGCCGCTATACGCAGGACTTCCTGATCTCCCACCTACAGGAACATAGGCAGAGTTTTGGTTGGTTCACGCATCCCTTGCTTGGATGTGATTGGACAACCAAAAACCACTCTTGATCAGGGTAGTGACAGCCCTCACCCTCACTATCTTGCAACCTGGCTTCATGTGGGACCAGCTCAGCAGGACGTGGCCAGGCATAAGCAATGACCCCCAGCTGGAGTTGTGGCAGCCCTGGACATAGCAGCCCTCCATGCTACCCTTGGCCTGTTTTTGATACAAGGTCCCTGAATACAGATCCA
This sequence comes from Chrysochloris asiatica, assembly GCF_000296735.1. Lineage (NCBI taxonomy): Eukaryota > Metazoa > Chordata > Mammalia > Afrosoricida > Chrysochloridae > Chrysochloris > Chrysochloris asiatica. The sequence continues at coordinate 13,121,816 of NW_006408519.1, read as the reverse complement.
TTCTACCAGGAACCCATGGCCCTGAGACCAGCCTGCAAACTACTCCAGAATAAATGCGGCTTTATCCTTCTATATGTGGACTTTCAGTGTAATTTAAGGCATTTGATCATGATCTATACCTTTGTTATATAAATGTGATCAAAAGTAGCAATTTTAGACTATTTAATGACAATTAATGAGGCTGAAATTCACTTCTGAAAATGTCATGAGACATGTAAGGTATACATATGACCTTACTATGTCAGAAAAAAAAATTAATACAATGTATCATTTCCATGTGTACATGCGTTATTTACATGTGTACTCTGTTGACTGGAAAATATGATAATGATAATGAAGCATAATCAGCTGATTATGCTTCATTATCAATACCAAAAATTTTAAAACAAAATATTGCATTGTTAACAAAACTTAATTTTTGCATTATTCTCAAATAACTAGGTGATCCTCAAAAAAGAGGTAATATATGGAAACATAATTTACTGTGTAAATTTTCACCAAAAACACAACCAAATATTATTTTTAAAAAAGGATTAATAAGTATTGCTATTTGCACAAACTGTGCATTAGGTAAATTATTCTAATTTAAATAATTACACTTATAGTATTGCCTAATAAAACTCACAGATAAAATATATTTGATATTTCCAAAGAAATGGTTATGGACTAAGAATAAATTACCAAAAAATAATGACAAAACAAAAGATATATGTTTTTTAAATGCCACTCACCAAGATTAATTCAGAGATGAAAAATGTTTGGCATTCCAACTGTTTTAGGTGAACAGAATCTGTTTTGACATAGAAGATATTATGGTGGTAAGCCAAGATGAAGATCCTTTTATTATTGTCTTCCTGAAAAGAGTGTTTCCAAATGAGTTAAGAAAATAGTAAATCTGTTGCTGATTCATGGCAGCATCTCATTCCCTTTAGAAATGTGTTTTATATTTTGGTTTCTGGTTCTATTTATCAGTAAAGAATTTATCTGATTCAAGAAATATGTTTTATTTTACACTTGATCTATGAATTTTTGATATGGTAGAGAAAAATTAAAGAGAAAGTAAGTTTGTTTTGTATAATAATTTAGCTAGAAAGATACTAAGATAAAGGCAAGGCAAAATTAAAGTTAATGCAACCCACTCTTAACTTATCAATATGGATAGGTTGCAAAAAGCAGGTTGTTTGTAAAAATAGACATTGTATACAAGTATACCCAGGATCAGACATTGTTTCGTTCTGCTGTGCATGGGGTCGCTATGAGTTGGTTCCGACTCGATGGCACCTGATGACAACAACATACAATTGGAGGATAAACATTTCACACCACAAAATGGATAATGATTGCATCAATACATAATTGTCAAATTACATCACTGCATACTTGCCAAATTATATCTATCATTAAGTAAGTACCAACCCACTGAGAATCATTGCAAAACTGAGGAGAAACACAAGCTTAACCATCACTGCCAGCATTACTTTAGTCTTGTACCTTCCTAAGTCATTGCTGCCAGACAATTAAAGTGCAAAGTATCAGATAGTAGATTTTTTACTATCGGGGTCAATGAAAAATGTCAGTTAATGAAACAGTCAATAAGAAAGGAATAAGTATATTTGTTTTCCCGTTGAGAAAGTGAGTGTTGTTGTCAGGTACCCTTGAGTTGGTATCAACTCATTGTGACCCTATGCACAACAGAACAGAACGCTACCTGGCGTCCACTATCCTCACTCTTGTTTTTCTTGAACTCATTGCTGCTGTGACTAAAAATTCTATTACAGTGATTTCAGTTTCTATGTAAAATATGTATTGAGGTGGCTATTCCTATATTGTTATATCCATGCTGATACAACAGGGGAAACTAACTGATCATTGTCTTTCACTCAGACAGAAATTCTTATTGGCTTGAGAGGAAAGTCAGGCATTTTACTTTTATATATACATATATCCATATTTTAAATTGTCAGCACACAAACACTAGGATTTAAATTTAGGGTTGCTGAATTATATATTTTTAAAATATCTTGTCACATATATTTATTTCACTTTACACACATCCCTTTTATGAACACTTACTTTCTTTTTCTACTATAAGCACTTTTATAAATGCTGTTCCCAGAAATATATTATTTAAATATAATCAGATAAGAGCTACTCTCCTTTCATTGCTTTTCTAGAACATATGTCTTTAGTGAGTCACTTTCTACCCTCAATACAAGAGAAATAAGTATATAATCCCCAAATATATGATTGCAGAAATAAGTATCCCCGCCCTGGTTTCACAACATTTACATTGGGACTTTTCAGTATGTTCTATGAAAAAGTGAAGTCAATTTCCCCACCCCTTTAATTCTTACTAATTTGTGATGTGATTTGATCACAGAACACAGTGAAAGCAACAGTGTATCAGTTTCATGGCTAGTATTCAAGAAATTTTTCACACTTAGGTCATAAATCATGGACCTTTGCCGCTGTAATGAGAAGAAACTTCCATTCACCAACTGAAGGATGGGAAACTACATGGAGCACAGTTGAATCAGGACAATAGTCACAGTAATGGCTACAGATATGTGAGTGAGTTTATTTTTGTATATATTGGAGTCTGGTGTGGTACTGTAGGATAAACACTGGACTGCAAAAACAGTTTGCACCACTAAGTCAGTAGTCCATACCCACCAGCTGCTCTTTGGAAACCCTATACCAGGTAACTATGAGTTGGAATCAACTTGACGGCATTTAATAACAGCATTGTTTTATGTGACTCAGGCTTGTTGATGGTTGTGAACCATTATTGTTGTTATAGAAAAACAAAATAATAATGAGACCCTCAAATGTTTATTTTACTAGAATGAAAATTGTAGGAAGAAAAAAAAAACAAAAACAAAAACCAAACAGATTCAACAGAGGTAAATATCTACTCAAATATATTCAGGAAAAATAATTCAATTGAAATTAATTGTTAAAATATATTTTGTTCAAGACATCCTTTGAGTATGAATTTGCTTAGAACACTGCTGTTGCTGTTAACTGCTGCTGAGTTGGTTCTGACTTACGGTGACCACACACATAAAAGAACAAAACACCACCTGGTCTTGTACAGCTTTTTCTATGCTTGAGTTCATTGTTGCAAGCACCATGTCAATCCATCTCATTGTGGGTCTTCCTTTGTTTATTGACCTTCTACTTTATAAAACGTGATGTCCTTCACCAGAGACTGGTTCCTCCTGATAATATGATTGAAGTATGTGAGACAAAATCTTGCCAGCCTCCCTTCTAAGGAGCATTCTACTTGTACTTCTTACAAGACAGATTTGTTTATTCTTAACACCATAATTCAAAGGTATCAATTATTCTTTGGTCTTCCTTATTAATTGTCTAGTCCTCACATTTATATGAGACAATTGAAAATACAATGCCTTGGATCAAGTATAACTTAGGCCTCCAGTAACATCTTTGTTCTTTAAAACTTTCAAGGGGTCTTTTGTAGCAGATTTGACCAATGCAGCATATAGTTTAATTTCCTGACCACCACTGCATAGTTTGGAGCTCTGGTAGCTTAGTGGTTACGAGTCAGGCTGCTAACCTCAAGGGCAGCAGTTTGAAACTACCAGAAGTTCCATGGAACAAACATGAGACTTTCTGCTCCTGTAAAGATTTACAGTTTCGGAAGCCCAATGCAGGGTTGCTGTGAGTCACCACTACGTTGTTTGTGGATATAAGTAAAATGAGATTCTTGACAATTTCAATCTTTTCTCTATCATGATGTTGCTTATTAGCCTACTTGTGAGAATTTTTGTTTTATGTTGAGGTGTAATCCATTTTGAACATATTCCCCTTAATATATATACATAGGAGCTCTGGTAGCATAGTGGTTATGAATTGGGCTGCTAACCTGAAGGTCGGAAGTTTGAAACTACCAGCGGTTCCATGGGAGCAAGATTAGTCTTTCTGTTCCCATAAAGATTTACAGCCTAGGAAACCCTGTACAGGGTCGCTATTAGTTAGAACCGACTCCATGGTACTTAACAACAACAATATATATGTATCATTTTAGTTGTTGTTGATAAGTGTAGTCAATTCATAGTAACCCATATTGGGTTTCCAAGAAGAAGCTAGTAGGTTTGAACATCCAACCTCATTGTTAGCAGTCCTGTGGTTGTCCAACAGCACCATACCATGGAACACACCATGTATCTATGTATATCTGTATCTGTATCTGTCTATCTCTATCTGTCTATCTCTATCTATCTATCTATCTATCTATCTATCTATCTATCTATCATTCTATCTATCTATCTATCTATCTATCTATCTATCTATCTATCTGTATATCTTGAGTTCTGGTGTGGCACTATAGGATAAGCACTCAATCATAGGTCAGTTTGAACCTCCAGGTCAGTGGTTCAAACTCACCAGCTGATCCTTAGAAATACTATACAGGGTTGCTGTGAGTTGGAACTGATTTGACAACACTTAACAACAGCAGTAAGATGTGCATACCTATATGGTATGAGGCATAGGTACAATATGGGTTGCACCTCACATTTTTTAGATATACAGCAATAAAATAATGTTTATGATGGGAGCCATAGTTATGTATCATGATAACTATGTTATAACATAGTTATTTTGCAAATATAATATTTCCAACTATGTTATAAATACTACAGTATTGAGTTTTCTTTTTTATTTGTAACATAGATATTTTCAATAGTATGAAAAATATTATATTCTGAATAAGATAAATTCTCAACTCTTCATTATTCAGTTGAAAATGTTTTAAAAAATATTCGAAATGATGATTGTTAATGTTTGCACCAGTCGGTCCAGGCTCATAGTGGCCTGGGTTTCTAAGGAGGGACTAATGCATTTGAACCACTTACCTTGTGGTCCATACTGACCTTTTGGTCCAGTGTTTATCCTATAACACTAGGCCAGGCCTTCCAAAATGATGAGAATGAGCAGAAAGATCATTTTATTTGAAGAATGTTGTCACTGTTGTTGAGTGCCATCAAGTCAGTTCTGACTTATAACATTGTATATGGTTTCCGAAATATTGTTGGTGAGTTTGAAGTTAGCAGTCTGGTGCTTATCTTGCAGCACTATACCAGGTCCTCATAGAATTGAAAAAGTTAGGATTAGTAAGGAATCTGGATATATGAGGGTGAGTCACAGATTATCCACACTCCAGTTATAATAAAACACCCAACTGATGACAATGTTGAGCATTCATGTGAAATGATTCTGTTGAATAAATGAGTGACAGTGGATTACGTGGCAAATCACTTGCAAATCAGTCATTGTTCTGCCTATGAAATAATCCATGACAGACGGGTTTCTAAAAGTTTGTGTGAGATGGGTACTGAAATGACTCATGGAAGAACATAAACAGAAGCATTTGGACATCTGCAGATAAAATTTGCACAAATACTCCAAGGGAGGTAAAAGTTTGTTTAAAAAAAAAAAAATTAACTGGTGATGACACATGGGTTTATCTCCATGAACCTGAGAGTAAATGGAAGACTATGGATTGAAAACACCTGCAACTACCAGTCAAGAAAAAGTTCAAAAGTCAACCATCAGCTGGAAATTTGATGCTTTCAGTTTCCTGCCATTCTCAAGGGCCAGTATTGGAACACTGTCAGAGAAAAGGTTCAGCAATCAACAGTGCTCATTATAAAGAAATACACACTAAAGAACTGAATCCTAAACTTCAAATTAAATGTAGAGGGCTACCATCCAAGGGCTTTGTGATCTTTCATAACAATGGATACCCTACACCTCTGCCCAAACTTTTGACACTCTGCAAAAACTTCCTTTTGATGTTTTAAAGCATCCTCCCTATAGTCCTGATTTTGCTCCAACTTTTACTTGCTTGGTCCCCTGAAAGCAGCCATTTGAGAGGGAAGATCCACCCCTGATGAAGAATTAAAGAAAGTGGTGCACTGCTGGCTTGCAGCTCAGCCTAAAATATTTTTTAATATGGGAATAAGAAAGTTTGTTGACAGATGTAAAAAATGCATTGAAAAGCAAGGAGATTATGTTGCAAAATGATGCATTTGTTTTTCTGAAAGTTGATTAAAATAAGTTCTACAGTCAGAGTATGAATAATTTTTGACTCATCCTTATAAGCGATTAATTTCTTGCATAATAGTATTCGTGCTCTTTAATTTTATTGCAGGAAATAAGACTGATCTGGATCTGCTTACTTCTGCTGCAAATGACGTAGGTCATATTCATAATCATTTGAATGTCCTGAACTAGTGAATAACTCTTGAAGTAAGCTTGAATGACATTACACTCAGTATAGTAGAGAAAAAAAGAATTAACAGTGGTAGAAGCACTGGGCGTAAACATTACAACATTTGGAAGGATGGCTCAGGACCAGGCAGGATTACATTCTGTTTTGTATAAGGTTGCTATTAGTCAGAACCTACTTAATGTCATCTTACAAGGAGCTCTGGTAGTGTAGTGATTACGAATCGGGCTGTGAACCGCAAGGTCAGCGGTTCGAAACTAGCAGCTGTTCTGTGGGAGAAAGATGAGGCTTTCTGCTCCCGTAAAGATTTACAGCCTCGGAAACCCTGTACAAGGTCGCTATGAGTCGGAACCAACACCATAGCACACAACAACAACAATAATACATAGAACTAATGAGCCCTCGTGGTGCTGTAGATTAGGAGTTTCAAACCTGTCAACTCTTCTTCAGTAGAATGATGAAACTGTCTGCAAAGTTTTAGTCTCTGAAAGCCCATATAGAGTCACTATAGGTAGGGTTAACTTGATGATGCCAGTGAGTTTTGGTTTATGCAAAGAGTTGCTAATGATACAAAGAGGCAAGCAAAGGTTTTCTTGATGTAACCATATTTACAGCCCTCACCCTCACACCATACATAGGTTCTGAAACAATAATTTATTAATGTATAGATTTCTACATGTAACTCTTTGGAATTAGCTTTTATGCTCAGCATAATTTTCTCAAAGATTCACCCTGGCTTTTGTATGCATCAAGAGCATATTCGATTTGAATGCTCAGGAGCATATAGTTACCACAGGGCATTTGAGTACTGTCTACTGGAGAATTATAATAGTTAATAAAAGAAAAGATCATTTAGAAATCTTATTTAAACAGTGGATATGTTTTGTTGCCATTTAGCCAAGAACCTCTAACAATTCTACTCAATGATCCCAACAATAAATACTTTTTGAAATTGGTATATTAGAAATCATACTTCACCTTACCATTACTGAAGGTAAGATGAATGTCTAATTTTTCTTCTATAGGCCCACAATTGGTGAAAAATCTGAAGAAAATAATTAAAGGCATTCTTAGAAACAAAAGGTTATCAGTGGCTCAAGCTATACAACCTGATGACCAAAAATTCAAGAGTACAGCACTGCCAGCCTCGAGTAGGGCCTTGGAGTGATAACAGGAGCTTCAAGAGACACAGTAACCAGAAACGTATGCTCGTCTTGTCACAGTTTGTCAAATATCTCCTGTCAGAGACCACTGTATACAATTTGAAAATATCGTGATATTTTGGATTAAACTACAGGACTTGTTTTCAGCTTACTCTTGTACATCCTGAATTTATGAATTGATGTGATATATTTCTGACTTATAGGTTTTTATTTTTGTCATGTATGTAATGTCAAACCTTTATTTAATTTACTAAGATTGAGAATAGACTCTGCTGGCTCCATTTATCCTTAGTAAAATTTCAGTTCTGAAGTATTAGAACATCATTTTTCCAGGCCAAAATTCAAGTTAAGACCTCACTGAAAATCCATGCAATTATGAAGGAAGTGTCACAGCTAGCCAAATTTACGTATGATTGAACATTTCTTTAAAAAATATCATCATCAACTAGTAATTTCATGCCGCCACAAAATATCAAAAATTTTGATAGTTGGTACAACATAATTCTCTGAAACATTGTGTTCTTTTAAATTCTATCATGGCCTTCTTGTTGGTAAGGTGCCATTGAGTTAGTTCAAACGCATAGTAACCCATGCGTAACAGAATGAAACATTTCCCAGTCCTGTGCCATCCTCACAATTGTTATGTTTGTATCCATTGCTGCTGCCACTATGTCAGTCCATCTCCTTGGGAGTCATTTTCTTTTTTGTTTCCACTTCACCAAGGATGATAACACGTTTGTGAGATGAAGTCTCATCATCTTGGCTTCAAAGGAGCAACCTGGCAGTACTTCTTCCAACACAGATTTGCTTGTTCTTCTGGCATTCCATGGTACTTTTAATATTTTCAATACCATAACTCAAATGCATTAATGCTTTTACGGTCTTCCTTATTTGTTGTCCAACTTTCACAAGCTATGAAAAATATCACGGTTTAGCTCAGGCACACCTTAGTCCCCAAACTGATATCTTTGCTCTTGAATACTTTAAAGAGGTTATGTGTAGCACATTTGCCTAATGCAATATTACATTTGATTTCTTAACTGCTGCTTCCATTGTGGATCCAAGCAAAATGAATCTTCGAATGGCAACTTTAATGTTTTCTCCATTTACCATTTTCTCCATTTTATCATTAGGATGGGGATTATTGATTTTTAAAGTACATATAAAATAAATACAAGGAGAATTGACGTGAATGCTAAAGCCCTAAATAGATTATCAGCATCTGCCAAAGAAGGGCAAGGGTATATCTGCCATTTAACTTAGAAATATTGCTGTTGTTTTTATGTGTCGTCAAGTTTGTTCCGACTCATAGCAAGCCCGTATAGGATTTTTGAAGCTATAATCTTTGTGGGAGCAGAAAATCTCATCTTTCTCACTTGGAGCAACTTGTGGGCTCAAGCCGCCAATCATGTGGCAGTTCAATATTTATCATACAGAGGCACTATGCTCCACTGTTCATCACTAGTGATGACCTTTAAAGAGTTTTTAAAGACTTTGATTTATTTTTTCAAAATACATTAAATAGTATTAAGAAAATATTAAATTCAGTTAAGAAAATACAAGCTAAATTAACCTTTTAGCTTAATGCATTTGAGAAGATTAAGGTTTTGCTTGATTTACTGGAACATATTTTTTATTTTTGCTACTTTTTCTGAGAAATTCAACATAAAAAGAACATTTCTGTTTTCCTAGAAGCTCTTATAAACTACTTTTTTCAAATTAAGCCTGTAATATTAAAAAAAAACACACACACAAAAGAATCATTTTTTGTGTGTACTTGTGTCTAATTCATTGCTTGTGTTTTGTATTCTTTAGTAATATACTCACAGTAAATTGTTTAATTAATTGATTAAAAATGACATTTGCTTTCTACCTGCTTATGTATATAAGCAGAACTTCTCATTTATGTTCAATTAATACTCAATTCAATCAGAAATCAACTACATAATATTTAAACCCACTATGACTATTTGCAAATTTTAAATGAATTTCTTAAATTAACTAATGGTATTTTATTTAATATAATGAATTGTGCAAAGATTTCTAGTTAGAAAACCAAAAAGAAAGAACATGCTCAGTATTTCTCAAGCTGAAATAAGTGAAAAAATATATATCATGCCACACTCACAATACTGAAGGTTTCTATGGGGAAAATATTGAGCAATTCAGATAGCATCAAAAGAAAATAGAAGGAATACACAAAGTCACTGTACTTGAAGTACTGGTTGGTGTTCAGCTATTTCAGAAGGTCACAAATGAACAAGAACCAATGTTTCACAAACTGATACAGTGCTGGAAGCATTTACTAATCTATGCCAAGAAATTTGGAAGATAGCTACCTGGGCAGCCAACTTTAAAATATCCTCAAAAATGCCCTTTCTAAAGAAAGATTACCCAACAAAATGGGGGAAACTATCAAACAATAACATTACTATCAAACATAAGTAAGATGTTGCTGGAGAGAATTTAAAACCCCCTGCACATTGATAGGGAGCTCCCAGAAATTCAAGCTTCAGAAGGGTACATGGGACAAGAAATGTCGTTGCTGACTTCAGATGAATCTTGGCTGGACGAAGAGAATACCAGAAAGATTTTTACTTGTGTTTCACTGACTATGTAAAACATTCAACTATGTGGATCATAACCAATTATGGATAACACTGAAAAGGGGAATTCTATAAGACTTAACTGTGCTTATGCAGAACCTGTACATAGAATAAGAGTCAGTTGTTTGAAGAAAACCAGGGTGACTTAGTGGTTTAAAGTAGTCAGTGTGTGACAGGTTTGTTTCCTTTCACAACCTTGATGCTGAGCAAATAATGTATGAAGCAGGGTAAGGTATCAGGGCTATAGGAAATCTCATTAACAATATGCAGATGCCACAACCTTGCTTATTAAAAGTGAAAAGGACTTGAAGCACTTGCTGGTAATCATGAAAGAACACAGCCATCAGTATAGGTTACTCCTCACTACAAATAAAGCAACAAACCTCATACAAACAGGGGCACCCATAATGGACAGGTTTCAACAGAGCTTCCAGACTAAAACAGACTACAGAGAAGGAGAGGCAGACTACTTCTGAATGTTTAGCCACTGAAAATATTCTGAAAAACACGGGAATATTAAAAGATACAGTGCCAGAAGATGAAAACATCATGAATATCACCAGAATATTGTCAGAGAGCCAGAAGATGAACTTCTCAGGTTGGAAGGCACTCAAAACACAACTGGAGAAGAGCTGCCTCATTAAAGTAGAGTTAACCATGATGATGCAAAAGAAATAAAGGTTTTGAGACCTTCATTTGAGATGGGGCACAACTCAAAATGTAGAGAGACAAACTCAAATATCCACTAATCATTGGAACATGGAGTGTATGAAGTATGGATCTAGAAAAATTGTTGTCAAAAATGAAAAGGAACACATAAAGATTGATATCCTAGGCATTAGTGAGCTGCAATGGACTGGTATTGGCCATTTTTAATCTGACAGTCAAATGGTTTACTATGTCAGGAACGATAAATTAAAGCAGAATGACTTCACATTCTTCATAAGAAATAAGTTTTTAAGATCTATTGTGAATTGCAGTGCTATCTATGATAGGATAAAATCCATATGTCTACAAGTAAGACCAGTTAATGCCATAATTATTCAAATGTGCACATCAGCCACTAAAACCAATTATGATAAAACTGAAGAACTCTACCAACATTTTCAGACTAAAATTTATCTAACATGCAATGAAGACGTATTGATATTGTGAAGATTGGAAACAGAGTGGAAGGATCAGTAATTGGAAAATATTGCCTTGGTGATTGAATTGCTGGAGACCAAAGACTTATTCATTGAAAACACCTTTTGTTTTTTTTTTTTAACAACATAAAAGGTTATCACATACATGGACCTCATCAAATGAAATACACAGGAATTAAATTGACTACATCTGTGATGAAAAATGGCGGAAAATCTCAGTATCATCAGCCAACATAAGGCAAAATGCAGACTGTGGAAGAGTCCATCAATTGATCATATGTAAGTTCAGGCTGAAGCTGAAGAAAATAAAAGAAAATCCATAAGAGCCATAATATGACCTTGAACATATCCCAACGGAATTTGGAGATAATTTTAAGAACAAATTTAATACATTATATAGTAATGATGAAGACTTGTAAAGCTATGGGATGTCATCAAGAACATCATACAGAAAGGAAAAGGTCATTAAGAAGACAACAGATAAAGAAAAGATCAAAATGGATGTCAGAAGAGACTCTGACACTGACTCTTCAGAATACAAATGCTAATGTGAATGGAAGAAAAGAAATGAGGAAATGAAAGAGTTGAACAGATAATTTGAAAGGAAAGTTTGAGAAGACAAACTCAAATATTATGAGATATGCAAAGGTTTGGATTTAGAAAACCAAAAGGGAAGAACACACTCAGTATCTCTGAAGCTGAAAGAACTAAAAAAAAAAAAAAATCAAGCTTCAACTTGTAATTTTTAAGGGCAAAATATTGAATGGTGCAGAAAGCATTAAAAGAAGACAGAAAGAATACACAGTCACTGTACCAAAAATAAATGGTTGATGTTCAACCATTTCAAGAAGAAGCACATGATCAAAAACTAATGATACTGAAGGAAGCCATCCAATCTGCACTAAAGTTATTCGCATAAACAAGACTCAAGGAATTGATGGAATACAAATTGAAATATTTCAACAAACTGATGCAACAATGGGGGAGCTCACTCATTCATGTCAAGAAATTTGAGAGACTGGTACTTGGTAAACCAGTTTGTTCTCAGGTAATAACAAAAATGTGTTTTAATAGAGTAAGGTAATTCGGTGTAAGCAAGATTTGTAGAGAAATGTAATCATCTTCTGAAATAACACCATCATATTATCAAGGTTGAACATTATCAATGTGCCAAATAGAGAAAACTACATACACTATATGCTTAAACTATATTTTGTTCCAGAGATTAAACATAATTGTACTAATAAGTCTTCTTATGATCAACGAAATTTTCCATGAACATTTTTGTTCAAATTTGTTAGATAAGACAAATACAAAGAAAATGAAAAAAAAAAACAAAAAACACTCTTTATTTTTAGAAGTACCTTATAGAGATAACATTTGTCCTCTTGAATAAAACCCTTTAACAAAACTGAACAATTATATGAAAAAAGTGTTCTTAATTATCCTCGAATCAAGAAATATTCTGGAATTTAAATGGCATCTTGGATGTCCTTTCAACAAAATGTATACATGCTCAGAGAAAATAATTATTTTTCTTCTTTCTGGCTTTTGCTTTTCTTAAAGCATATTTATCCTAAATTATGAAAATGTGATCCACATTTTTCATTCTATAACTGTTTGCTCATTTTTTAAAAAAGATCATTAAACAGATAAAGAAATAATGATAAAAACATTTTGATCATCTCTGCTTAGATACTGTAGTATATAGTTAAATAGAGATTATAAGAGGGGCCTTCAAAAAGTTCATGGAAAAATTGAACTAAAGGATGATGGAATATTTCCAGGAATTTTTTGTATCCACCTCATACTTCTCTATGAAATGAAAGTCTACAAAAAGAAATCAGTTTAAGTATTACGAAAATTCATGGAAATTTACTAAGTATTGGGTATTGCAGGTTCTAAAACCTGAAAATTAGTTAGAAAAATTATGTTTGAGAACATTGTCTTTAGGGAATCATTTGATTTGCAGAACATTTTATGGGTCAACTTGGATAGGTTATATTATACAGTTGTTTGGCCAAAACAATAGTGTAAATCTAGCTATGAAGCATTTTTATATATTTAGCATCTAAAGCAGCTGACCTTAAGTAAAGCAGTTTCCCCTTCATAATGTGGATGGATTTCATTCCATCAGTTGAAAAATTTAAGAACAACAATAAAGTTTCTTAAAGGAGGATTCTGTGTCCATTGTATAAATAGATATTCAGCCAGATTATCTCTCACTTCCCCCAAACAAGACCAACCAGTTTGGGATACAAGACAGTGGAAAATCCCTGCATGTCACCTGACAAAGATATTTTGGAATTGTCATAATCATGCCAATCAATTTCTTATTTAAGTCTTTCTCAAGGATTCAAAACAAGAAGAAACAGCTGAAAACATCTGTTTAGTAATCAAAATATGGAATATATGAAGTATGAATCTAGGAAAATTAGATGTCCTCAAAGTGAAATAGAATATATAAATATAGATATGCTAAGCATTAGTGAGCTGAAATGGACAGATATTGCCATTTTGAATGAATCTTATGGTTTAAGATGACAGGAATGATCAATTCAAGAAGAATGATGTTGTCAATCATCAACTGAACATATGTGGATGGATTTACTTTTGCGTTTTCAATTCTATTTCACTCATCTATGTATTTCATTGTTTAGTAAGTTTTGAGATTGTATAGTAAGTTTTGATACTGTGAAATGAGAGGTCTCCTACTTTGTTCTTCTTCTTTAATAATGATTTACTTTTCTGCATCTTTTACTTTTCTATAAAGCTAGTGATTAATTTCTCCATGTCTTTAAAGAATGATGTTAGGTTCTAGATTAGGATTGCATTATTTCTATGTATTGCTTTGAGTAGTATTGATGTTTTCACAATGCTCAGTTTTCCTATCCATGAGCATGGTATATTTGTCCATTTTTTTAGGTCTCTTTTGGTTTCTTTTTCTTTCTTTCTATTGTGAATTGAGTGAAAGTTTATGTGGGAGAATATCGGTTTTACACTCATCATTTCATTGCAATAATTACAATCTTCTCTGTGCATAATCATTCAACAGTATTTGCTTCTATTCTATTGTTTGTTTGTTTGTTTGGTGGTGGTGGTGGTGGTATGTACACAAAAACACTCAGGAATATAGAATAATTTAAACAACAAAAGGGCACATTCTGCAAGCCTGCCTCCTGGCACCAGCACTCAGTCTTTCTTTTTCCATGAGTCTAGAGTCTTCAGCTAGTCTCTCTCTCCATGTCTTCATGTCTGCCTCCATCTCTCATGTTGTTGCTTCTTTGGATAGGGTCCCATATTCCACTCATGCTCTTCTTCCTTGATGGTCTTAGGGTTCTCTGTTCCTGAACTGTAATATTAACATTTTTGTTACAAAACTTCTACCTTTAGAGTTGTGAAAATTGCAATTATTCACTATTGAATCATAAGAATCTTATCCCCGTCTCTATTCATCAGACCCATCTTGACAAGATGAAAACTATTCTGTTCTTTTGGTTTCTTGCAGTTGTATTTTGTATTTTTCTTTTTTTTGCGGCTAGATTTATTCCTAACAATTCCATCTTTTGGGTGGCAACTGTAAATTGTATTGCTTTCCTGATTTCTTTGTCATTGCTCTCTTTATTAGTGTAAAATAATCTAACTGATTTTTTTTTGTATATTGGTCTTATGCTGTACCACTTTGCTGACTTTTTAATGAGTTCCAGCAGTTTTCTTGTTGAGTCTTTGTTATTGCTACATATAGGATCGTATTATCTGCAAATACAGGTTTACTGCTTCTTTGCCAATTTAGATACCTTTAATGTTATTTTCTTGCCTTATAGCTCTGGCTAAGACTTCTAGCAATATAACAAATAGGAGTGGAGATAAAGGCCAACCTTGTTTGGCCCCTGTCCAAAAGGGGAATGCTTTCAGTTTCTCTCCATTGAGAGTTGTGTTGTCTATTGGTTTTATGTGTTATTGTTGTTAAGTATCGTTGAGTCAGTTCCAACTCAAAGCAACACTATATAGAGTTTCTGAGGAAAGACTGGTGAGTTAATTGCCAATGTTGTGAATAGAAATCCAGTGTTCAGCCTACAGTACAACACCAGAACCCCATTAATTTTGTATATATGCCCTAAATTATGTTAAGGATTTTCCCTCCTATCCTATTCTGAATTTAAAATCAGGAATGGATGTTGTTGCTGTTAAGTGCCAGCAATTTGGTTCTAACTCATAGCAAACCTGTGTAGGGTTTCCAGACTGGTGGGTTTGAATAGCCAATCTTGTGCTTATCAGTTCAGTGCTTAGCTTATTGCACTACAATTGGATTATGTCAAATGACTTGTGCATCAATTGATATGATCATATGGCTCTTTTCCTTTATTTATGTGATGAATTTCATTGATTGTTTTTGCTAAGATTGAACCATCTAACTTACATACCTAGTATGAATCCCACATGGTCATGATATATTATTTCCTTGAT
>NW_006408519.1:13104078-13105224 GCF_000296735.1 Chrysochloris asiatica | reverse complement strand
TCAAAGAACCAACTCATCTTAATGATACTTTCTATTTTTTTCCCTATTCTCTGTTTCATTTATTTCAGATTAATCTTCATTAATTTTTTTCTTCTGGTTGCAGTAGGTTTACTTCTCTGTTCTTTTTCTAATTGCTGGAGACACTGGGTTAAAGTGTTCCTTTTGATTTTTTCTTTTTGGATATATGTATGTGTTTCTGTAATATGCCCTCTGAGCACTGTTTTGGCTATGTCCCAAAGATTTTGGTATGTTGTGTTTTCATTGCCATTTGATTCAAGAAATATTTTGATTTGCTTTTCATTTTGTTCTATTTTGTTATTAAGCAAGGTGTTGTTCAATTTTCATGTATTTAAATTTTTTTATCTACCTTTTTTTTTTTTTTTTCCCTTGATCTACAATGGACTGCCAAAAGAATAAGCTAATCTGTGTTGGAAGAAGTACAGCTAGAATGTCATTAGAAGCCAGTGTGGCCAGATGTTGACTCTCATACTTCAGACATATAATCAGGAGGGACCAGTTCCTGGAGAAGGATATCATGTTTGGTAAAGTGGAGGGTCAGAGAAAGAGAGGAAGACGCCTGACAAGATGGATTGGGTCAGTGGCAGAAACAATGGACTGAAACATAGCAATGATTGTGAAATTGGTGCAAGACTGAACAGTGTTTCATTCTGTTGTGCATATGGTTGCTATAAATCAGTACTGACTCAATGGCACCAAACAGCAACAAACTATTGTTGATTTCTAATTGCTAAATCATGATCTAAGAAGATATTTTATATTAATTTGATGTTTTTAAATTTATTGAGCCTTGCCTTGTGGCCTAGCATGTAGTCATTTCTGGAGAATATTCCATGTACACTGCGGAAAAACATGTATCATGCTGACAATGAGGTCAAGTTTGTTAACTGTGTTGTTTAGTTTTGTATCTGTGTTACCTTTATCTAGTTGTTCTGTCCTTCATTAAAAGTGATGTATTAAAATATCCTATTATGATTGTATAGTTGTCTATTTCTTTCTGCAAATCTATTAGAGTTTAATTTATATATTTTGAAGCTCTTTTATTGGCAGCTTAAGTATTCATTATGATTAAGTCCTTGCAAAAATCATGTGGACCAGGCAGCCAAGAAACATATGAAGAAATGTTCA
>NW_006408519.1:13101498-13103978 GCF_000296735.1 Chrysochloris asiatica | reverse complement strand
GAATTAGTTTATCACTCTTTCTTTCTAGTCTGTCTTTGTCTGGAAGCTCATCTGAAACCTGTCCACCATGGATGACCCTGCTGGTATTTAAAATACCGTGGCATAGCTTTCAAAATCATAGCAACTCTCAAGCCACCGTAGTACGACAAACTGACAGATAAGTGGTGGAGGATTTATAAACTTTATGAATATCGTGATTCCATATGGGTTCATTAATTATAGAAATTTAAATGAGTATTTTAGTTAATGTTATTACTATTAGACCAATCCCATTATCATTGTTAAGTGGTGTAGAGTCAATTCCAATGCATAGTGAACTTGTACAGAATTTCCAAGGAGTGACTGGTGAATTTGAACCATCAACCTTGTGGTTCAAACTGACATTGCAGTGTAGTACTTTATCCCACAGCATCACATCAGAACTCAAGAATCTCTAAATCCATAAACACATGGGTGTTCCTTGTTATTGTTGCTGTTGTTAAGAGCTATAAGGTTGTTCCTACCTATAGTGACCTTGTATAGGGTTTCCAAGGAGTAGCTGGTGAGTTTGAACTGCCAACCATACAGCTGTGGTTGAGTATTTATCTTACAGCTCAACACAGGGTCTTCTTGAGGAGGTTGTAAGTTTGGCTGACAAAATCTACTAAAAGAGACTTTATCATGAATTCTGGCACTGAAGGAAGTGCAATGAGAGTTTTTAAGATTTTTTTTTAAATGCAAACTGTAAAGAAATCACTTTCATAAAAATCCAGTTTAGCTAGTGTTCATTAACTGTAGAATTTTAAAATAGATTCATTTCCATGCATTTCCTTTCTTTTTGCCCCATAAGCAATGGATAAACTTGTACATGATTCCGGAATGTGTTTTGTTTTGTTTTGGTTTGTAGCCTTCAAGAGTTTTATTCACTTTCCAGGTTGATTTTAACACTACGGTTAATGACAATTGGAATAAACTACTTGGGGGAGAAAGAAGGAAAATACCAAAATAAACTGTCGGAAGAAACTCTGAAACTTATTCTCCAGTGTAGAGATGCTAAAGCAAATGGAAGAAGTGAGAAGGTGCAGGAGCTAAACAGAAAATTTCAAAAGGTATCTTGAGAAGACAAAGTCAAATATTATAACAAAAATATGCAAAAACCCAGAGCCAGAAATCCAAAAGGGAAGAACATACTCAGCAGTTATCAAGCTTAGGGAACTGAAGAAGACAGTCAAGCCTCGATTTGTGTTATTGTAGAATATTGTGCAGGACCTCACAGTCAATTTGAACCACCAGACACTCCTTGGAAACTCTATCTAGGGTCACTATGGGTCAAAACCGGCTCAATGACATTTAACAGCAATGGTTAAAATATTGAATTATGCAGAAAGCATCAAAAGAAGACCAGAGGAATACACAGTGTCACTGTACCTAGAAGAAATGGTCGATGTTCATCCATTTCAAGGGGAAGTAAGTGAACAAGAGTCAATGATCCTGAAGGAAGAATTCCAAAGTTCATTAAAGGCATTGGCAAAGAACTAGGCACTGGGAGTAGAAGGAATGGAAATTGAACTCTTTCAACAAACTAATGTGATACTGGAGGCACTCATTCATTTATGTCAAGAAATTGCAAGGCAGCCACCTGGTCAACTGACTGATTGGAAGATATCCATATTTATGAGAGGTGACCCAATGGAATGAGGAACTTATCAGACAATATCATTGATATCCCATGCGAGTAAAGTTTTACTAAAGATAATTCAAAAATGGCTGCAACCATACATTGACAGAGAACTTCCAGAAGTTGAAGCTGGATTCAGAAGAGGTTGTGGAAGGAGGGATATCATGGTTGATGTCAGATGGATCTTGGCTGAAAACAGTTAATACTAGAAAGATGTTTACTTGTGCTTTATTGACTAGCAAGTAGTTTGGCATTATAGGTTAATGTGCTGCACTGTAAGATTAGTTTCAATCACAAGGTTGGTGGTTCAAGCTCACTAGCTGCTCCTTGGAAAACCTATACAGGATCACTATGAGTCACAATTGACTTGACAGCACTTAACATCAACAACAATTGACTACAAAGGCTTTCGATGGTGTGGATCATGACAAGCTATGGACAACATTGAGAAGTATGAGTATTCTGGAACACTTAATTGTGCTCATGAGGAATCTGTACATGGACCAAGATGCAGTTGTTTGAACAAAACAAAGGAACACCAAATGGTTTAAAATTAAGAAAGGTTTGTCCCAGTGTTGTATTCTTTCACCATACTTATTCAATCTATATGCTGAGCAAATAATCTGAGAAGTTAAATTTTATGAATAAAAACATGGCATCAGGATAATAACCTGTGATATCCAGATGATACAACTTTGCTTGCTAAAATTAAAGAGGACTTATAATACTTACTGATGAAGATCAAAGACCACAGCCTTCAGGATGGGTTGTATCTTAATATAAAGTAAACAAAAATCCTTACCACTGGACCAATAAACAGCAT
>NW_006408519.1:13100796-13101398 GCF_000296735.1 Chrysochloris asiatica | reverse complement strand
CTTGGTATTTATTTACAAGATATACGAGCCATAAAGCGAGTAGATATATGCAAACCAATGTTCATATCAGCACTATTTACAATAGCAAAAAGATGGGGACTGCCTAAGTTCCCATAAATTGAAGAATAGATAAACAAACTGTGGTACATACACACAATGGAATACTATGCTATCCTGAGGAAAAATAAGGAAGCAGCAAGCCACCGCATAACATGGATGAACTTTGAGGACATTATGCTGAGTGAAATCATTCAGTCACAAAAGGAGAAATGCGGCATAGAGCCATTATTGTAAAAAATTAAGAAAAAGCTCCCACACTGAAAGGGGAAAAAAAATTTATCTTTTGTTTTTTAAATTTTATTATTATTATTATTATTATCTTTTTGTTGTTGTTGTTGGTTGTTACCGGGGTGTAGAAGGTGTGGTATGGGCAAGGGAAGGGAAGCTGGAGCACAAGGTAGGGAATAGGCACAAGATAGTGGAACACAGGGTATTGAATAGACACAAGATAGTTTGGTGTTGGGGGTGTGTGGCAATACACTAGAAGGGGAAGATGAAAGGAAAAATAAGGCAGATGGGAGAATTGCTAGGCAGGATTACAT
>NW_006408519.1:13098482-13100411 GCF_000296735.1 Chrysochloris asiatica | reverse complement strand
AAAAAAACACAACAACAAGGCAAGGGGTCAGGTCCCCTCAAGGCAAACACCCTTCCAAGACTGAAACTCAAATGGAATACACTAGCAGACAGATAGTTCTGCTGCTGACCGCGTTGGCCACCAATAAGGGGAAGAGGGGGAAAAACAGCAATGAAGCTGTGAACTAAGTCTGACCACATTCAATAGACTCCTGTTAACCTGGACTGAGACCTGGTTAACCAGCAGTATGACGAGACCTAGGGACTCCTGGGCCCAGGGGCAGGGACATGACCCCAGAGGACTAAAACTGAGTGTGAAGCATTCAGCTGATATAAAGTGAAGGGAGATGCACAAGAACACCCACACTTGCAGATAGTACCCATTTGACCTGGCATCAATGGCTGGATGATCAGAACACAACTAAAAGAAGAAAGAAGGGGGAAGAAAAAAGGGGTAACCCACTGTAAGTGGATGATCTTGACCTATGCTTGTGGATACAGATGACAAGGGAGCAGACAAATCTCTACAGTGAGGATCATTCCTACCCCCTTGGTACACAGGGTGGATAGGAAGGGAGAACTTAGACATTGGTTGCCCAAAATGGAGGGACTACAAAGGCAAGAAGTGACTGGCTTACAAGCTTCCAATAAGGAACCTAGCTCCAGAAGGTTACAGAGAAAACTAGAACCTCCACTGAATTGTTTCCAAACTGTCTGGATGCAGTTAACAAAAGGTGAGGGGGAAAAGACTCCTGTGGTTCAATAGGGAATGATTGCTATCAGGTCTGACAGTGAGTGTTGGAAATGTAAATGTAAATGTAAATGTTTGGTAACAAAAGGAGGGGAGTGGCTGATTTTGCAGTCCAGGAGGGGAGATCCCTGGGACCATCAAGGGAGAAAAGCAAAGTGTGAAACCCTGCCAGGAAAGACAATGACACTGGAGATGGAGGCAGAGACAATGAAGTGGACAGAAGGAGTGGCTAGGGACTCTGGACTCAGAAAGGGAGAGGGGTTGTGTGCTGGTGGCCATGAGACAGGCGTGTGGGGTGTACCCTTTGATTGTTTGATGATGCACGCAGGGGATTGTAATCATTGCAATGAAACAACGTATAGTAGGATGAATGTAAAGATAATGTTCACCCATGTAAACTAACACATAATTCACAATAAAAACTTAAAAAAAATCATGTGGAGATATAACTGACTTCACAAGGGAGAAAGAGAATCAAAGTCAAGATCAGCCCAAGGCTGATTCCTATGGAGCAGAGGTCAGACATCTTCCACCCTCCAACCTTATTTACCATATTTTGAAACAAACCATTCCTCCCACAGCAATCTCTGTTTCATAACTGAATTCGATAACCCATTGCAACAACCACACAGAACTCATAACAATACTCATGATTGTGGGGTTTATTAAGGAAGTGAAAAGGGTACAATTCAGAATCAAAACCAACCCAGGAGGAAGCAGTTCTCCAGTCAGAATGCTTCTTGTCTGCTATACTGCTATCATGCCTCACTCTTGTTTTCAGCCTCTCAACTATGTGGTTCTTTGACCTCTGTTCTGCTGGAGCAAGTGTCAGAAAGTTCTTTTCATCAGTCTGTGAATGTCCAAAGGGCACATATTTCAAGCCAGTCTCCTGCCCATAGACACTCAGCTTTACTCAGTCTCTGCATCTAGAGTCCGAAGCTGCTCTGTCTGACCATGTAACCACCTCTGCAGTCAACTTTGTGGTTACTTTCTTTCTAGGTAGAGAGCTTACATGTCACTCATACTCTTCCTTCTTGTTGGTCCTGGGGTTTTCTGTCTCTCCTTCTGAGATGGGTGATTTTAAACCTAGCTGGAGGGCAAAACTAATCAATCCCAGCCTTGGAGTCCTGTATACCTTATTTGCATGGTTTCACCCAACTACTTGGTGGAATAAAGAATTTGGATAGAAAAAAAAAAAAA
>NW_006408519.1:13096215-13098337 GCF_000296735.1 Chrysochloris asiatica | reverse complement strand
TTTGACAATCATAATTAATCCTGCTAACAAGTCCTCTCAATTGAAGTCATAAAAATCCTATCAGCATCTCCCCACACCCTCTCTTCCCCCATCCTCTATTTCCTCTGGAAAGGAGGAAACTATTTAGTCAGGATTCTCCCTTGTCCTCCTCATTCTGAATATGTATTAAAACATTTCAACAAATTGATGCAGCACCAGAAGCACTAACTAGTCTATGTCAAAGCATTTGGAAGACAAGTACTTTGCAAACTGACTAGAAGAAATAAACATTTTTGCCCATTCCAAACAAAGGTGACCATTTAGAATGTGGAAATGATCTAATATAATTAGTAGGACACACATGTAAAACTTTGCTGAATACAATTAAAAACATGCAACATTAACAGGAAACTAATCAGAAGACCTAGACAGATTCAGAAGAACACTTGGAAAGGGCTGTCACTGTTGATGAAAGGTTGATCTTGATTGAAAGTAGTCATTAAAACACAAGTAAACATTTTTCTAGTGTTCTGTACTTTCAACCAAGACAAACTATGGAAAACATTGTGAAGAATGGATTTGAAGAACACTTCATTTTGCTCATGTACAAAGACCTGTACAAACAGCCAAGGGGCAAATGTTTGAACAGGTTAAAGAATACTGCATGGTTTAAAATCAGATGAACTTTATGACATGTTTGTATTCTTTCACCATACTTACTCAGTCTGTATGCTGAGAAAATAATCTAAGCAGTTCAACAGTATGAGGAATAACAAGGCATCAGGACTGGAGGTGGGATTATTACCAGTCTGTCAAATGCAGATGGAAAACCTTGCTTGCTAAAAACGAAGAGGACTTGAAGTACTTAATAACAAAGATTGATGACCACAGCCTTCAATATGAATTATATCTCATTGTAAAGTAAACAAAAATCCTCACAACTAGAACAATTAACAATATCATGATAAATGGAGAAATGATTAAAGCTGTCAAGGATTTCATTTACTTGGATCCACAATCAGTGCTCATGGAAGCAGCAATCAAGAAATCAAGCTACTTACTGCATTGGAGAAATCTGCTACAAAAGAACTCTTTAAAAGAGTTACATTGCAAAGATGTCATTTTAAGGTTGAAGATGCACCTGACCCAAACCATGGTAATTTCAATTGCCTCATATACTTGTGAAAACTGGACAATGATTAAAAGACTTAGGTAGAATTAATGCATTCAAATTATTGTGTAGGCAAAGAATATTGAATGCACAATGGGCTTCTAGAATAAGTAAATCTGTCTTGGAAAAAGTACAGTCAGAATGTTCTACAGTAGCGAAGATGGCAATACTTGGTTTTATGTACTTTGGACAGGTTATCAGGAGGCACCAGTCCTTGGAAAAGGACATCATGGTTGGTAGAGTGCCATCGAAAACGAGGAAAATCCTCAGTTTGCTAGACTGATACAGTGGCTGGCTGCAACGATAGGCTCAAAAATAACAATTGTGAGGATGGCACAGGACGATATGCTCTTTTATTCTGTAGTGCATAGAGTCCTATGTGTCAGAGCTGACAGGAGAACACTTGACACTAACAATAACTATCTTACTCTGAATGTTTAGATAGGAAATAACAGTTGAAAATACACAGTGGGAAGAAGTGGTTTCTTTAATTTTTTCCCTAGCCCCCAGTTTTTCCAATCTCATCTCTCTGTGTACTGGGTGGTTGTTAGGAAATCTTACTGAAATTTTCAAGTCTTCTGCCACTTAATCTTTTTTTTTTTTTTAACTTTAAAGGAATGACACAGTAAAATTTTATTTTCAGGATCCAAAGTGTTAAATCACCAATTTAGTTTTATTTTTTATCTTTTAGACTGTAAAACTAATTTTAATTGAAAATTATTTCCAATAACAGATAAATGATTAATTTGCTAAAGCTTAAAGAAAAGATGCTGCAATTAAATTACCAAGCAATGGTTTTCTGTCTTCAAGAAGAAAAATGAGAAAAATTGTAAGAGATAATTTTTTGACTAATGAAACACAATTTTCAAACACAATGAACAAGTAGTGGAAAAACTAGTTAGATACATTTTTTAAATTGTGCCTAAAAAGAACTACCATAGTGGATATTTATTATTGTATGTGATGGTTGGT
>NW_006408519.1:13081285-13089765 GCF_000296735.1 Chrysochloris asiatica | reverse complement strand
GGAGAGGGGATGACGTGATTGATTGGCGATCAAAATGACTCACACCAACATTAAAGACAGTACATAAGATTTACAGATACTTTGATGATTATTAAAGAGTTTGTAAGGTAAGAGCAAAAGCACATGCTGTTCTCATTTATTGATCTTAATGTGGCACGGTGGGTTAAAGCTCTGGACTGCAAGGTCAGTGGTTCAAGCTCACCAGCTGCTCCTTGGAAATGCTATACAGTGTCCATATGAGCCCGAACTGACTCAACAACACTTACCAACAAGTGCCGTCAATTCAGTTCCCACTCATAGCCACACTGTATAGGGATTCCAAGGAATGATTGTTGGGTTGAAACCACCCACATTATGGTTAACAGTCCAGTGCTTATTCTACAGTGCCACATCAGTACTTCTTCTTACTTTAGTGATATGTTATCCTTCAAATATATGAATAATATCTAACTAACAAATGCACAAACCACTTTAATATTTTAGGTCTAACTTACTGAATTTTTCTTAGTACAAGTTTATATGATGAAACAAATGCCTTTTTTAGTTTATGCTAATAACCACCATCACAGCTCAAGCTGCCTATGTACATGTTAAAATCAGAAGAACATTTTGTTTAATTGAGAATTACCACTAATTGGTCATTTAAGTGCTCAGGTTATTACACATTGTATATTACTGAATGTTTGCACATACCCTATGAGAACGCTGGAGGATCAAAATCTTTTCTCCATTTTTAGAAACTGAAAGAACTTAACTAAAACATATCTCTAGAAATTCATTGTATGCATCTTGCACATTTCCATGAATATTCACCTGTAGAGTAAGAATAGAAATGCTTATAAAATATTTTAAAAGACTTTGCATTTTAAATAAATTAAACTGAAAATGCTCACTCTCCTCACATGTATGGTCAATCAAGTGAAGCAAAAACATTTCCTTTTTTCTGAAACTTTGAAGATTTGGTCAACAATTTCAATTTATGTGCCTCAATTTTATAGTCTGTGTATGAGTAAAACCCTATCAATACATTATCAAGACTCAAAATTTATTATTTTTTCTATAACACATAATATGTATATACATTAGGGAATGATATGGTGAAATGAAGACTTTTAATCTCTTGAAAAATCCAAAAAATTTATAATTATGAACAGGAAAATAAGCACTTGCTTCTGGACATATTTTAATGAACACACTGCTTTATCAATGCAAAACATAGCAGCATTGAGTTAAGAGTTGTACATCTGTTCATGAAGAATCATAGCATGGTGCAACTTGTGTTTTAGATTTCTGGGGCAGCCATAACAAGATACCACAAATATGATGGCTTAAAAAATTATGTCCTCATAGTTTTGGAGGCTAAAAATTTGAAATTGAGATGTTATTAGGGTCATGCTCCCTCTAAAGTCTCCAGTAAAGATTATTTCCTTTCCTGTAGCTCCATACAATTCTCTTCCATCTTTGGCCACGACTCCAATCTTAAACTCCATCTTCATCTTCTGTGTGCTTACTGTCCTCTTCTTATAGGAATACTGGTAACGTTGCTTCAGGTACACCCTAGTACAGTATAGCCTTATTTCAAGATTCTTAAGTGTATTTGTAAAGACTCCATTTCTAAATAAAGTCACCTTCTGCAGTTCTAATCATATTTTTTTGTAGGGGTAGGGGGACATTAGTCAATCTACTAGCCTTCTTTTTCCTTTAAAAATTAACTTTATTGAGGTACAACTTGCATACAATCAAACAGACCTAGTATGATTTAATAGCTTGGTAAATTATGACAGAAACATACACCTGAATAACCACCTCCAATATCATCTCCACAAACAACCTCTTTCTCCTCAGGAGTTTATTCTCCTACCTAGGCCAATAGAGCCATTGGTCTGCTGTCTATCATTACTGATTAGTTTGTCTAATATTGGTAGGTAAGGAGCTCCGGTAGTGTAGTGGTTATGAATCTGGCTGCTAATCTCAAGAGCTAAAGTTCAAAATTTCCAGTTGTTCCGCGGGAGGAAGATGATGAGGCTTTCTGCTCCATAAAGATTTATAGCCTCAGAAATCCTCAGAACCGACTCCACAGCACATGGTGGCACACCACCACCACCACCATGTGCCATGGAGTCGGTTCCGACTCATAGCGACCCTGCATAAGGTTTCTAAGGCTGTAAATCTTTATGGGAGCAGAAAGCCTCATCTTTCTCCAGTGGAACCGCTGGTAGTTTCGAACTGCAAACCTTGAGATTAACAGCCAGATTTGTAATCCACTATGCTACCAGAGCTCCTTTTGTCTAATATCGATCTCCACAAAAATGTTATCAAACAATAAACTCAGTATATATTTTCCAAATTCTTTTGTTGTTTTTGACTGATTCTTAATGATACACCATGTTTACTTACTGTCCTAAAATAGAAGAAAATATTGGCTATTTGGACTATGTTTACATGTCTAATGTAGGGACATGAATTACCCTCCTCGGGTTCTACAATCATCACCACCATGCACTTTCAAATTTATTATCACCCTTAACAGAAACTCACTGCTGTTACTAGTTGCAATAATGCAGTCTTTCTTAAGTTACTACACAGTTACTACACAGCTACAGAATTGGGAGGGCGGTGGTTCTGTAGGACAAGCAATGGACTTTGCACCACAAGGTCAGAGAAGGGAGAACCATAAGTCCTTTTGCTTTCACTAAGATTCATAGCCTTGGAAACTGTATACAGGGTTGCTATGAGTTGGTCACTTAACAACAACAACATTATATGTGGAATTAGCATCCAAGTAGCTGACAGCTATTCATAAGCTTAACTCTGAGAAGGTAGGCAATTGCGATGATGCTAGTGTTGTTACCTAGACAATAGTAATTCCACATGCATCCTACTTCAGAGACATTACATTGCCTTGATTTTAAGTCGAGACTAAATATCATCATTGAATTGTTCCTGATTCATAGTGATCCTGTATAGGATTTCCAAAGAGCGGTTGGTGGTTTTGGAATTCTAATCTTGTGGCTAGCAGTGCAGTGCTTACCCACAGGACCACATTTATTGCCTTAGAATCAATAAATAAGGAGTTTTCACATTTTTAATATATGCTAATCATTGCTCATTTGCTTATCGATTTAACAGTGTTCTGTTGAAATCCTGCTTGTAGAAAATGAGTCAAATAATCAAATAACAGATTCGTATAAGCATAATTTAAGTCTTATTTCACTGCGAACACATTTATCTTATCTTAATAATCTTGAATGAGTTTCCTAACTTATTCAAAGATAATTCTGAAAGATATTGAATGTTGTGAATGTTCTTAATATCTTGTAATTAGAGACACCTGTTCTAAATAAAATTGTAGTAAACAAATGTTCACTGTTTAATCGCTTAACATGTTTAATTTCTATTCTGAAGCAATCTACTGGTTTCCAATTGTGGTAAAGCATAAAACATACCACAAAATTGCTTTCAGAATATCTAGAAAGCATGTATTACATTTAAAGACTTCTCTTTTCCATAAAATTTATATATCGTATTGTTGTGTTGTTAGATGCCATTGAGTTGGTCCTGGCTCACAGCTACCGTATATTGGGTTTCCAAGGAGCAACTGGTGAGTTTCAACTACCAACCTTGTGGCTAGCAGTCTACTGCTTATCCCACAGCATCACCAGAATTATCATGGCCTAAAAATATCTACTATTTTGATTACTGGTCAATGGTAAGGTATTATTAGTATTAGATTCCTGGTCTTTATTTAAAAACAATAAAGGATATATCTTAAAGTACATAAAAATGTAAATAATTATTTAATTTTAAAAATAAGTTGTGAATTCCCTAGGCTACTAAAAGATGTTCACCGACCTTTTTATTTATTCAATTTCATAAGAAAAAAATGAAATATTCAAAATTAGTTCATTTAGCATTACAAGGTCAATGCACAAAATGTATTCCAAATAATAACAGTTAAGGCCTCCTTGTGTTCCACAGTTTTAACAGGGATCACAGAAATTCTGCTGTTTTACATTCACATAAAAGATAATTCTTTATTGGTCCAAGCTTCATATGTATATATATTTAAGCAGTCTTATCCAGTGTCACTCATATTATCTATTAAGTCTTATACTTCTTTATGTCAAATGGAAAGGGAATTAGCTTGTGTCTTCAAAAACTGTAATTATTCTGAGATAATGTGTGAATCAAAGACAACATTATTATGTTGATTTATGATTATTAAGTACAGATAAAACTCAAAGAAACTATAAAATCTTTAAATATATAGGTTAGTCCTTGTTAAGAGGTTGCCTAACAGATGCTAGTTGGAAGACCAAAAACAACAGCATCTAAGAAAAGCATTAGAATTCATTAGTGCCAAGTTCCATATTTTATAACAAAGAAATAATTTTAGATACTACTATGCTTTCCTCAGAAACCCTTACAGGGCTGCTCTGAGTCGGAACTGACTAGACGACACTTAACAACAACAACAACAATGTTTTCCATAAGGTTGAAAAAGTCCAAAATTCATTTGCAATATCTGGCATTTTGTGCATTTTTAAAATCTTCAGTTTTAAATATAACAGTAAAATATACAACCAATTGTCTCTTTTTCTCTCTGTGTGAGTGTGTGTGTGCGTGTGTGTGTGTGTGAGTAATTACATGACTGGCATTTGATGTGTCAGTACCAAAATTAAATTAATCTCAGAACATTTTCCTAAAGCAATCTGGCAGATTTCAATTATGGTTGAAGGAGTCAACATTATAATATATACTATATATGTGTACATGCTTTGTTCTATCTAGTTGTTAAAATAAACTTGAATATTTGATACTGACAAGCTGGATCTTGCTGTATTTCTTTAAGTTTCAGAAATTTAATCTAAATAATTATCATAAGGATGCAGCAACTATTATTCTATTGGGGGGACAAATTATGTCTTTTTTGTCTAGGAAATAAATTATTTGTGGCTGTACATGTATGTCTATTGAATACTAATTTATTCTAAGACATAGATATCATGACCTTTTCATTTGCCACACATGGGCATGAAAGGTGGACAATGGAAAAGAAATACAGAAAAAGAATTGCTACATTCGAATTGTGGTGCTGGAGAAGAATATTGAATATTATAAATAAACTGCCAAAAGAAGGAACAAATCAGTGTTGCAAGAAGTGTTACAAGAAGAACAACTTGAATCCTTCTTAGAAACAAGAATTATAGAATTCATCTTCTTACTTTGGATACATCATTATGAAAGACCAATCGATTCCTGAGAAAGGTTGTTATACTTGATATTTGTTGTTAAGTGCCGTGGAGTCTGCTCCAACCCATAGCGACCCTGTATAGCATTTCCAAGTAGCAGCAGGTGAGCTTAAACCACCGACCTTGCAGGTCAAGTGGCTTTGCAGTCTGGTGAATTAACCCACAGCGCCACACCAGGACTCCTATTCTCCTATACTCGGTATAGTATGAGGACATTTTTCTATGAGATATATTGACACAATTGTCATAATAATGATCTCAATCATACCAACTAAGATGAGGATGGCTTTTTATGGCTCTAAGCTTTATATAAATATAACAGTAGTCTTATCACGATGTGTCACTCATCATGATTGTGCAATAAGGAGTCAAAGTCAACTGCATGGCAATTAACATCTCTGGACGTTTGTGACGTAAAATGAATACGAATTCTTCTCACTGGAATGTTATATATATAGTAAAAGACTGTTTCCACTGTGAAAGGCATAGTGCTGTATTTTTTGGGGGGGTTAGGGTTTTTGTTTTTTTTTCAATTGTAAGCTTTTTAGTATCCTAATAGAATATCAGAAGTTGGAGAAGCCTTGGAAAGGGTAGAAGAAATGTTGTAAGTGAGAGAAACACAGTGTTCTCAGATCAAGAACAGAGGCTTACAACAACTTGAGGCTAGGCTAAAGCCGAGGGAAAATACAAATAAAAAGTAGCTCATTGTCTTGATGAATTAAGAGATAACAAATATTAAATATAATATTGATTTTCTTAATTGCAGTAATTAATTAAATCATTTCTTCATTAAATTGTATGTACTCACAAACATTGTTTTATTTCTCTTCTGTGAAATGAAGGAATGTTGTTTTCACTTGAGAAAAGTTTTGTTGCAAGAAGAAATCAGCATAGAGAAGCTACACTAAAATGTTGTTGTTAAGTTCCGTCGAGTCGGTTCTGACCCATAGCAACCCTGTATAGGGTTTCTGAGGAGCAGTTGGTGAGCTTGAATCTCTGACTTTGAAGTTCAAAAGGCTTTGCAGTCTGGCGTATTAACCCACAGTGCCACACCAGGACTCCTTACTAATTAGTGGGTAATCAGAAAGAAGCTTCAAAGAACTCTCTAGATTAAAAGGAGCACTTGAGAACCAAGTTATTATATAAACTCTCGCAGTGAAAATGGAAACAATTGGAAATATTTATAATCATATAGGATGGACCCTTACTTTCTATGGATACGAAAAGGAAAGGTAAGCACAAAACAATGGAGAAATGGTGTACATTAGGGTTGCATTTATTGAAAGAAAAGAAATAAATGTCATATTTTTGTATATATGTATATAGATGCATATTCATATAAATGGAGTCCTGAGGTGGTGATGTGGGTCAATGCACTAGACTGCAAAGCCAAATGGCTTTCAAACACAGCAGCTGCTCCTTGCAAACCCTATACAGGGTCGCTATGGGTCGGAATAGATTCGATGACACGTAACAACAACAACAACATACAAATAAACATACTCGGTCTGCTGTACATAGGGTCGCTATGAGTAGGTGCTGACTCGATGGCACCTAACAACAACAACAACATATATCAATGGATTTTATGACTGAATGGTCTGAAAGAACCCATTTTGTATTTTAGACATGGGCACTGGAGGAGAAAAATTATGTAAACATATAACAAAATATTAGATAGATAAAAGTATATCAAATGCACTTACTCTACACAATTACATTCATGGAATCCTTTCTAACTGTAGAGAGTAAGGTGTAATTGAAGAAATGTTTTTTCCCTCTGAGAATTAATCTATAAAGAAATACATAATAAATCTCTGAAGATAGAAGCAAATTATCCAAAAAATTGAAAAGCTACAAGCTAATGATATTTGGATCAACCTATTTTAGTATATTAACTACCTATAGAAGGAATACT
The DNA here is from genome assembly GCF_000296735.1 of Chrysochloris asiatica. NCBI lineage: Eukaryota > Metazoa > Chordata > Mammalia > Afrosoricida > Chrysochloridae > Chrysochloris > Chrysochloris asiatica. The sequence goes on along the minus strand of NW_006408519.1, from coordinate 13,082,595 downwards.
CATATAACAATTAGAAAGAAAGTCAGAGCTTGGTAGAAAAATAAAGAGTAAGGAGGGGAAAAAAAAAAAGAGAGAGAGAGAGTTCTTTTTCCAGTAAAGAACGGCAGAGAGGGTTCCATATCCAAACAACTTACTAGCTCTGTTCAAATATGATAGATCTAGGTATAGGGCTATATATGTCACACATGTTACTATATGTTAATATGAGAATGTTATAGATCAGACTATTTTCAACACTATTAAAACTTTGATTCATAATTCAGCCATCTCCACTCCATGTTTATCAAAACCTCTTCTAGGCAAAATGTGGTAATTTGATTTTTCATATTAGGTTTGCCAGTTGTTTTCTAGTTGTTGCAACTCACGACAATCTCACCTATGATTCATTAGATTTTCAGTGTAGATTGCCAACATCTCTCCTCTAATATGAACTCAAACTTACAACCTTTATGTAAACAGCTAAGCATATTAATTATTTGCACCACACAACCACTTCTAGTATCCCATATAACATTTCTGAAAAAAAATAGTAAGTCAGAGGACCTGAGTCTCTGGAAGTCTTAGCAATACCTCTTTGCATCCTAGTATCAGCTGTTCTGAAGTTGCAATATCATTAATGCAAGAAAATTATTTTAATAAGCAACTTCGTAGTTTCTTAAATGCAAGATTGTTGTTATTAAGAGCTACCGAGTGGTTTCTGCCTCATAGCAACCCTGTACAGAGTTTCCAAGGAGCGGACTGTTGCGTTTCAATAGCCAATCCTGTGGTACAAAGGGGACCTTGTAGTTAGGCAAGGTCTAACCTGGTTAGACCTGTAGGTGGACAGTCAGTCACCCACTTTAGGTGAAAGTCTCTATTGATGGTGGTATGGTACTTTGGATCTAAAGTTTTACTCTAGATTGGATGTTGCCAAAAACATGGATTAAAATATTGTCATTGTATCTTGAGGCACAACATGCTAAAACAAAGAAAAATCTGTAATCGTTAAATAAACAATAATTACTCATTTAATAAGAAGGGATATTTTGTATTTTGTTAATTGTATAGTACCTTTAAAAGGCCACCACTCGTCTGTCAGTTTGTCATACTGTGGTGGCTTATGAGTTGCTGTGATTCTGAAAGATATGCCACTGGTATTTTAAATACCAGCAGGGTCACCCATGGTGGACAGGTTTCAGATGAGCTTTCAGACAAAGGCAGACTACAAAGAAAGAGTGACAAACTATTTCTGAATATTTAGTCGCAGAACACCGTATGAATAGCAGAGAAACACTGTCAGATATAGTGCTGGGAAATGAGCCCCTCAGGTT
>NW_006408519.1:13059078-13078968 GCF_000296735.1 Chrysochloris asiatica | reverse complement strand
GGTATGGATTGCGTCTCAATGTAAAGAAAACAAAAATCCTCATCACTGGACCAATAAACAACATTCTTATCAATGGAGAAAAGATTGAAGTTGTCAAGAACTTCATTCTTCTTTGATCAACTATCAACTCTCATGGAAGCAACTGTCAAGAATTCAAATGACGTATTGCATTAGGCAAATCTGCTGCACAAGGCCTTTTTAAAGTGTTGAAGAGCAAAGATGTCAGCTTGAGGACTAAAGTGCACCTGACCCAAGCCACAGTATTTTCATTAGCCTTATGTGCATGCCAAAGCTGGACAGTAAATAAGACAGGAGAAGAATTGATGCTTTTGAGTTATGGTGTTGGAGCAGAATATTGAAAGTACTATGGGCTGCCAAATGAACCAATAGATCCATTTTGGAAATAGTGCAGCCAGAGTGCTCTTGGAGAACAAGATGGCCAAACTTTGCATCTCATACTTTGAACATAATGTCAGGAGGGACCAGTCGCTGGAGAAGGATATCATGTTTGGTAAGGTGGAGGGTCAGAGAAAAAGGGGAAGACCCCCCAATGAGATGGATTAGCTAAGTGGCAACATCAATGACTCAAGCGTGGCTACAGTGGTGAGGTTGGCCCAGGATTGGGCAGTGTTTTGTTTTGCCAACTCAATGGCACCTAACAATAGCATGGTCCCTTTTTCTAAAGGGAACACTCTGAGGCTTTAAATCTTCAACTGTACAACAAAAGGTCTTCTCTGTGAACATCAGAGCACTTTGTAGTAACATGGATACCAGGATATGAGATCAGTTTCTAGGCAGCCAGGGATCTTTCTTTTCCCTATCAAACTCCAATCCTATTATCCAACAACTGTTTTCTAATTTTCTTCACTAAGCAGAAGTCACTAACTATAAGACTCAGATCTTTATTTTTAAGAATAGAATTTACTTTTGAATTTTTAAACAGTAATTTTCATAAAACTGTAAAAAAGAGAGAACAAAATAATGAAGCTACAAAGACAAAGATAGTGACATTGTAAGAAGCAATGATAAAAACATTACATTTTTATAAGCTTATCTTCTTCTGGGGATTGTCCTTTTGTGCATATTATACATGCAAAAATATACTAAGAGCTTGAGGACAGAAAATGGGAAGTGATCTTTCAACATTTGCAATAATGTAGAAAATTTGAAATCACTTTTTGTGCTAATTTTCTTTCCCTTTCCTCTTCATGTAATAGACATGTTGAGGGTTCTTTGTTCAGGGAAGAAACTGGAATTGGGTAAAGTCAGTAACCCTTTCCTAATTGAGGCAGATTCTGACATGAGTAACTGTGTTTGTTAATATAACTTTGGATTTCATTAGCTTGTCTTTTTCTCAATAAGACTTATCTTCTCATTGTTGCTGTTGCTAGAAGGTTTAGAATTTGAATTCATATTAGTTCTTGGACACAGGAAAGCTAATATTTTCATCTGTCTTGTAAAAAGTATTTTCTTTTTATCCAGCAGAACCTTGTGATGATTAATAATATGGACTATTTATTCTCAGACTTACCTTAGATGAATGTTAACAAACTTAGCATAAGATTTTATTGTGATTAAAATAGAAAAATATTTCTCTAATAATACCAAGTATAATTTTTTTCTTCTTTTTCATTGTCCATAATAATAATCATCATCATAATAAAATAGTGGATTCATTACAATTGCTGGAATCATAGAATGTTGGAGGATCAAAATACCCTAAATATCATCCATTCTACCCACATATTTGACAAATGGGGAAAAAATTAGACACATTAGTACATTCTCAAATAGGACATCTCTCTGACTTTAAAATAGAATTCCAAGTAGTGCTGAGAGGACAAAAGCAAAGGAATATATATATCAGGACAAAGTCTTGTTCTTTGGTTTAAGACTAGGAGGAAATTGTATTAAATCTAGCCCTCTGTCCTATTTCAGAAACAAATGCAAACCACCTTAAGGAGTTAAGTTCATGCCCCAATTAGCCAAACTATTCAGCTGTGGGAGAATAGTAGAGGATCAAAACTGCTTTGGGCCATGATGAATAATGAGTGAATGAATGGACTAATTAATAACACTATGACAGTGTAAGTCAGTCACTGGAGCTTAAATTCTGGACGCCAAGAGCTACATATAAGTGATTAATACTCACTATATAAGGTCACTAAAATTTATTTTTAATATTAAGAAATCCAATTTTACACTTTATAAACAGAGGAAGGTGAGAGTAGAGAAGTTTATAATAATAGGAAAACAGTTGCCATGTAATTTATATACTCTGATTATAATAGAAAATGATGGATCTCATTAGTGTGAAAGTACAAATGGATAATTTTGTATGTCACACAAGAAACACTTAGCAGTTAAAGTGACAGGACAAAATCATGAATTCTACATGATTGTTGTTAATAATAATTTACCAAGTTTGAGACAGATTTATTGTTTAGGCTTAGAATGTTATACAATTTTAATGTGCATTTAAAATTTATTTCCCTAATAGTAGTATAAACTTTGGGATTACACAAAAGTTGGCTGCTTATTAAAGACTGACAATTATTATTTTACTTCTCATTTTCTTCTTACAGTTCCTCAATTTTTTGCTCACCATCTCAATTGAAATAAATAGGCACATATTCAAATATCTTATAGGAGTCCTCCCCCACCCCTTCACCCCCATAATGCAATAGCTGGTGTCGTGGTGTGGCACTGTGGGCTAACACACTGGACTGTAAAGTTGGTTTGATGGGTCAAGCTCACCAGCCCACTCCTTGGAAACGCTATACAGGGTCGCTATGTGTCAGAATTGTTGTTAGGTACAGTACCTAACAACAACAACAATGCAATAGTGAGAGAATGGTGGAGACAGAGCTAGCAGTTAGCAAGATAGATAGAAAAATAGATAAAAAGAAGTAAACATTTGATAGAATTACTGATAGAGATACAGAAGAAGAGGAAGAGGGTGAGAAAACTAGAAAATCTAAAGACTTTGAGAAACTTCTTATTTCGGTCCTTACTTATTGCATTGCTGTTGTTGCATCAAGTTGGTTCTAATCCATAGGGACCCTGTATAGAGTTTGTGAGGAGTGGCTGGTGCATTTGAACCACTGACCTTGCGGTCCAATGCATTGCCCCTCAGCTCCACACCATTGTTGTCGTTGTTGTTATGTGCCATGGAGTCAGTTCCAATTCATAGCAACCCTGTGCAGGATTTCTGGGGCTGTAAATCTTTACAGGTGCAGAAAGCCTCATCTTTCTCCCGTGGAACAGCTGGTAGTTTCGAACTGCTGACCCTGAGATTAGCAGCCCGATTCATAACCACTACGCTACCAGAGCTCCATTAGTTGCGGGGAGATGGAGAAGAGAAAAAAGAAGGGTGTTAACACTGTAGAGATGAAACATCCAAACAATAACCATACATTTTATTTAATAAACCCAACGTTTTAGCATTATTAATATTTATCTACTTCACTGGCCAACATTTTAGAGTTTGTATTTGTTGTTGTTATGTGCTGTGGAGTCGGTTCCGACTCATAGCGACCCTGTACAGGGTTTCCGAGGCTGTAAATCTTTATGGGAGTAGAAGGCCTCATCTTTCTCCCATGGAACACCTGGTAGTTTCGAACTGATGACCCTGAGGTTAGCAGCCCGATTTGTAACCACTACACTACCAGAGCTCCTTATTTTTGTTAGGCATACCACAAAGAGGTAATCCCTATTCTCTTAGTTACAAAACAACATTTTTACTTCAATAATTTAGTAGCTGCTAAGTCCTGGTGTGGAGTCTTGGTGTGGTGCTTCCAGTTAAGGTAGGTTTGACCTGTGAAGCCAGAGGTTCAAGCTCACCAGCCACTCCTCAGAAATACTATACAAGGTCACTGTGAGTTGGAACTGAGTAGTAGGAGCTCTGGTAGAGTAGTGGTTACAAATCGGGCTGCGAGCCTCAAGGTCAGCAGTTCAAAACTACCAGCAGTTCCACAGGAGAAAGATGAGGCAGTCTGCTCTCGCAAAGATTTACAGCCTCAGAAACCCTGTGTAGGGTTGCTAACGGCACATAACAACAACAACAACAACAGATGGCACTTAACCACAAGAGACTAATGATGTGAAGCTATAGGACTAGCACTGGACTATGAACCACAAAGTTGGCAGTTCAAACCCACCAGATGCTTCCTGGTAACCCTATGAGTCACAACTGACTATAAGACACTTTGCAACAAGAGGCTAACAAGGAAGCCCTGGTGTGGCTCTGTAGAACAAGCACTGGACTACTAAGTTGCATGGACAGTAGTTCAAACCCACCAGGTGCTCCTGGGATAACCCTATACTTGGTCCCTAGGAGTCAGAACTAACTCAATGACACTTAACAACAACAATGGAAGCAGAACTCAAAAAATCAAAAGACTTTGAATTGGGAAAATCTGTGGCCCAAGACCACTTTAAAGTATTAAAGAGCAAAGTTGTCGCTATGAGGATGAAGGTGCACTTAAGAGAGTATTTCTAACGGCCTCATACGTAAGTAAAAGCAGGACAATGACAAAGGAAGAATTGATTCATATGAATTACAATGATAGCAGAGAATATTGACAGTACCATATACTGCCAGAAGAACAAAGAAATCTGTCTTGGAAGAAGGGCAACCAGAATACTCACTAAAAGTGAGGATAATAAGGCTTCATCAAAGGACTTTGAGCATGTTTGCATGAAGGACCAGTCCCAGGAAATGAACGTCATGCTTGATAAAATACAGGGTCAGCAAAAAAGGGGATGGTACGCAATGAGATGGACTGATACAGTGACTGTAACAGTGGGGTCAAATTGCATAGGATCATTATTGTAGCCAATTTGATTGCACTTAACAACAATCCAAGTAAAGGTATTTTCAAAAATTCATTCAGAGTAAAATAAGCGGTGTAGTGCTGTGGGCTAATGCATCAGATTGCCAAGCTGTTTGAACTGTAAGGTCCGTGGTTCAAGCTCAGCAGCGGCTCATTGGAAACCCTATACAGTGCTGTTATAGGTTGGAATCAATCCCAAAACACTTTAACAACAACAACATAAAAAAACAAAAATCTCCTTTGAGTCATTTCCTACACATAGTCACTCTATAGGACTGTATCCTGCCTCAAAGTGTTTCTAAGACTAAATCTCTATGGAAACAGACTGCCTCACCTTTCTTCCAGGATAAGTGTGTTCAAATGAACAAATGTTCAGTTAGCAAACATGTGCTTCACCACTGAGCCACCAGGACTCACTCAAATTATGTATTTGTTTTATTGTGAATAGAGTAATGGCTTACAAGGTAGATAATCAGTTTTACACTGAACAAGTTATACATTTTGTTGCATCTCAATGATATCAAGCCCTTCTATGTAACAATAATTATCCACTTCCTCCCTGTGCCTCTTATTTCCATCCACAGTCCTTCCCAACCCTTCTGAATTGGTCCTTAGGTAAATGCTGCCTTGTGATCTTGAATGGTTGACCATTCCATGGTGATCATACCTAACTAATGTTGTTTCCACACATATATAACTATCTACTGCTTGGCTGAAAATTAGGTCACGAGGGTAAGTTCCCTTTCAGTCCTAATGGGTGGCTGAGATCCATAGGCTCAGGTTCCTCCAGTCCGTTCTGACCAATAAGCCTGGTCATTTATATAATTTTGAATTATTTTGCACAGTTTTCTCCACTTTGTGTGGGACAGTTGGGATCCATTTTAGAGCAGTTGGTAGTGGTTTGTTGTATTTTTTTAGGTACCGTCGAGTCGGTACTACATATAGCGATGCTATGTGCAACCTCACAATTGTTGCTGTGCTTGGGTCCATTGCTACTGCTACTGTGCCAATCTATCTCGTTTGAGGTCTTCCTCTTTGTCTCCTACCCTCCACTTTACCAAGCACAAGGTCAAGTTTGAAGGATTGGTCCTTCCTGATAATATGTCTGAAGTATCGAAGGTGCAGTATTACCATCCTGGATTCCAAGGAGCATTATGGCTGTACTTCTTCCAACCTAGATTTGTTTGTTCTTTTGGCAGTCCACTTTTAATGTTCTGCGACAACACCATAACTCAAATGCATCAAAGTCTTCTACAGTCTTTTTATTCATTGTCCAACTTTCACATGTATATGAGATTACTGAAAATATCATGGCCTGGGTCAGGCGCATCTTAATGCTCAAACAAACTGACCTCTGTGCTCTTGAATACTTTAAAAGGTCTTGTGCAGAAGATTTGCCTAATACAATATGTCACTTGATTTCTTGATTGCTGCTTCCACGAGTGTTGATGGTTGATCTGAGCAAAATGAAGTCTTTAGCAACTTAAATCTTTTCTCCATTTATCTTGATGTTATTTATGGGTCCAGTGGTGAGGATTTTTGTTTTCGTTACATTGAGGAGCAACTCATAAAGAAGGCTGAGGTTTTTTATCTTCATCAGTAAGCATTTTAAGTATTTTTTCCTTTTCAGCAAGCAAGATTGTATCATCTGCATATTGCAGGTTGCTAATGAATGTTCCCCCAATCTTCATGCCACGTTCTTCTTCATAAAAATCCAGTTTCTTGATTGCATGCTGAACATACATATTGAATAACTATATTGAAAGAATACAACACTGGCACATACCTTTCCTAATTTTGAATCATTCAATATCTTTTGTTCTGTTAATATGACTGCCTCTTGGTCTATGTACAGGTTCCTCATGGGCAAATGAAGTGTCATAGAATGCTTATTTTCTGTAATGTCTCTGTAATGTTATTCATAGCTTGTCATGATCCACACAATTGAAAACCTTTTGATAGTCAATAAAGCATATAAAACAATAAAGCAATGAAACATCCTCTGGTATTCTCTGCTTTCAGCAAAGATCCATCTAATGTCAGCAATGGTATCCCTCGTACCACGTCTTCTTCTAAATCTGGCTTGAACCTCCAACAGTTTTCTGTCAAAGTACTCTTTTTATTTTGGATAAACATATACTTTTATTTTTCTTCTTTTTATAGTTTAATAAAAACATGGAGTCCTGGTGTGACTCTGTGTCTGCTTATGTATCCTTGCAGCCATTTTTAAATTATCTTAAGCAAAATTTTACTTGCATGAGATATTAATGATATTGCCTGATGATTTCTGCATTCTTCTTGGTCACCTCTCTTTGGAATGGGAACAAATATGGGTCTCTTCCATTCAGTTGGCCAGGTAGCTGTCTTCCAAATTTCTTGGAATAGATGAGTGAGTGCCTGCAGTGCTGCATCAGTTTGTTGAAAGATTTCAATTTGTGTTCCATCAATTCTAGAGCCTTGTTCTCTGTCAATGCCTTTAGTGCACATTGGACTTCTTCCTCTTGATCTTATGCTACCATTTGAAATGGCTGAACATTAACCATTTCTTTTTGTTCAGTGACTCTTTGTATTCCTTCCACCTTCTTTTGATGCTTCCTGCATCATTCAATGTTTTGTCCATTTTGTTGTTCTTAGGTGCCATCAAGTCAGTACCAACTCATACTGACCTTATGCACAGCAGAACAAAACACTGCCCGATCCTGGGCCAACTACACTATTGTTTCCACACTTGAGCCTATTGATGCTACCACTTTGCCAATCCATCTTGTTGGGGGGTCTTCCTCTTTTTCTCTGACCCTCCACCTTACCAAACATGATCTCTTTCGCTAGTGACTGGTCCCTCCTGACAATATGTCCAAAGTATGAGAGACGAACTTTGGCCATCCTGGCTTCCATGGAGCACTTTGGCTGCACTTCTTCCAACACAGATCTATTGGTTCTTTTGGCAGCTCATGGCACTTTCAATATGCTTCTCCAACACCATAACTCAAAAACATCAATTCTTCTGCGGTCTTCCTTATTCACTGTCCAGTTTTCACAGCATATAGGTTATTTCACATGCAAAATACCATGGCTTGGGTCAGGCTCACCTTAGTCTTCAAGCTAACATCTTTGCTCTTCAACATTTTAAAAAGGCCTTGTGCAGCATTTGCCTAATGCAATATGTCATTTGATTTCTTGACTGCTGCTTCCATGAGTGTTGATAGTTGATCTAAGAAGAATGACATACTTGATAACTTCAATCTTTTCTCCATTGATAAGAATGTTGTTTACTGGTCCAGTGGTGAGGATTTTTGTGTTGTTTTTTTTTTTTTACATTGAGATGCAATCCATACCTAAGGCTGTGCTCTTTGATCTTCATCAGTAAATATTTTAAGTCTTATTCACTTCCAGCAAGCAAAGTCATATCATCTGTGTATCGCAGGTTGTTAATGAATCTTCCTCCAATCCTGATGCCACAGTTTTCTTCATAGAACCCAGCTTTTTGGATTATTTGCTCAGCATACAGGTTGAATCAGTATGGTGAAAGAATACATCCATCTCACACACCTTTCTTAATTTTAAACCATTCAGTGTTCCCATGATCTGTTCGAACAGTTGCCTCTTGGTCCATGTACAGATTCCTCATTTTGTCCATTGAATCCTTCAGTATTGCAAGCCGAGGCTTGAATTTTTTCTTCAGTTCTTTCAAGTTGAGAAATGCTGAGCATGTTCTTCCCTTTTGGTTTTATAATTCCAGGTCTTTGCCCCTATTGTTATAATATTTGACTTTGTGTTCTCAAGCTGACCTTTGAATTTTTCTATTCAGCTCCTTTACCTCATTTGTTTCATTTGCTTTAGCATGTCTACTCTACTTTATCATATATTTTTCTTGTCCGTCCTATTTGTTTTATAGTGTTGTTAGCATGATATGTATGTTTTTCACCTTTTTAGCTTTGTGTGTGTCAGTGTTGTCTCTTGAGAGTAGTAAAGAAATAACAGGAGCAAACAAATAAAGAAGTAGAAGCAGGTAGGGGGGAGAAACAGAAGAAAAGTGAAAGATGAGATAGAAAGTATAAAAAGCAAGGGAAAGTGGAGAGAGGAGGAAGGGTAAGAAAGAATAAGCAAACAGAAACAATGAAAGGGAAAATCCAGGGCAGATGATGGACTCAGAGAGGAGAAAACTCTGGGTCCTTTCCAGAAAAGAAACTAACATGGTGGGTTAGCAAGGGGTGAAATGGTGGCAATTCTGGCCTTAGTTGGAGTTCATATAGGCTTAGATGTTATCTGTTCTAGGCACCCATTCTAGGCGTAGTTCATGTAGACCTGAAAGCAGTTGGAATCTAGGCCTTTCTGTCTCAGAGGGCATCAGGCTGTGACAGTTCTCACTAGTTCAAATGGCTACAATTGGTTCTGCCGACCAGGATCATAACTCACCTGAATCCAGACCATGGAGTTAATGAAATAGCACCCAACTCACAGTGATGTGGCTCACAACTGGCCAGCTCACTACCATGTGACTTCAACTGCGTGGTGTTTAGCAATGTCTAGGAGCATACAAGGGTATGGGTTGGCCATGTCTGTAATCATAAGGGCAAAGTGGAGTATAAGAAAAAACAAAAAATCAAAGCCTTTTCTCTTCCAGTAAACTGTATGTTTCTGCATCACCAAACTGCCCTCTGCCTTCAAAGCTGCCAGCCAAAGTTCAAGATGGCCATGCCACATCAGGCTGGCCAGCACACATCACCTATCTGTCTCCCCTTTCTTTTCTGAGTCTGTTTAGCTTCTTTTCTAGCAAGTGCTAACCCAGGGACCAGGGACCAGGGACCAGGGACAACACTGAAGATTTGGGTTAGATGCCTGGCTGGTGCAGATAATGCACAACTTACTTTGATGTGATTCCCAACTGTGCAGCTCTTCACCATGCTGCTTTGACCTCCCAGAGTGTGGGAGCTTCACTAGAGGGGTATGCAGATCAGGGCTAGACATGTCTCTGGTCACCAGGAGAATGAGGAGAACAAGTAAGAAAATCACACATTGATCTCTACTATTCACTAATATGCCTTTGCACTACCAAGCTCCTGACATGTCTGTAAAGCTGACAAAAGTTTAAAATGGCTGTGTTGTGCCTGGCCAGCTGATATAAGTCACCTCTTGGTCTCCTTTTTTTTTTTTCTTTTCTATGTCTGTTCACCTTCCACACTTAAGCATTCAGTCCAGTTCTCTAACCCTTCATCCAGTCCTCTAACCCTTCATCTGAAGCTCAGCATTCCAGGGCTGCTATCTGCTCTTGTTTCGTTTGGTTTTCTGTATCTTTGTTGTAGAGGGTCTGTAGTGTTTCTATCTTATCTGTCACCCTTCTGCCTCTCTCACTTCAATTCTTAAATTATTGCTTCTCTAGCTATAAAATCTCTAAAGTGTGTTTCTTAGAATATTGGAAACAGTGCCTAGGTCTTCTCTAAATCTGTTATGATTGTAATTAAAGTATGTATTTTTGGAACAGGCATTCATACACTGCAAATGATCGATATTAAAACCATTGTGTACCTTGGGATCATTATAATCTATTGATAAACATCAAAAAGCTTTATACTAGGCTGAACTTCATTTTCTTACACTTAATATTTTTAACATATAACAAGTTGAATCAAGTTTTTTTTTTTAAATCAGCAATTACCATGTATTATCAATGACTATTTTCTAACAATGCAACTACAGATTAACGAAAATAGGGTAAGATAATATTGAAAGACAAGCAAGACATAAAATTGATGTAGTTTTTTTTTTTTTTTTTTTTTTTTTACGTTTCAAGCCTTAAACTACTATAGTTAGAAGAGATCCACGTGAATCCTATCAAGATTTAAGCAGAGAAGAGTAAAATAGAAGAGAAAAAGTATAAATTTAGAACACCTGGCTTTAAAACAATGATCTATTATTTTGTGACCTTATAACTTATCAGCCCATATTCAAACCCTGTTAATTCTTACTTTCACAAGAATAGCAAGCACAGCAGGGTAGATCAAAGAAATTAGACGTCCAGATTACATAAATACTATGGTATGTTGCAGATATGATGCTTGACAGCTGACAACCAGAGAACAAAACATGGGAAATGAAAATAATGGAGAAAATAGAAAACACAAAACGCACACTGTCTTAACTATTAAGGCCTGTAAGTAGTTAGACATTTATAGCTGAAAATTGCATGCAATCATGAGTGTTTCAGAGTCTATAAAAATAACTGTAATTCATAGGTTACCCAAGACTCATCAATAAGCAATTTGACTGTATTCAAAAGTTTGTATCTGTGGGCAGAAAAATTATAATGAACTTCAAAAAAATACATTGGTTATAATAAACATAATAAATTTTACAAACCTCAAAGCAGGTGCACTGCTTTCCAGTTGATTCTGACTCATAACGACCCTCGAGGCCATAGTAGAATCGCATCCTATGGTTTCCAAGTCTGAAAACGTGGACAGAAGCAGTCTATCTCAGCTTTCTCTAAGACAGATGGTGGGTTTGAACTGGTGACTTGTCGGGGACCTGCCTCGACATAGGGGTTCGGTTCACGAGGAGGAGATAGCAAAAGAATACACACACAGATAGACAGAAGAAGGGGGACAATGAGGCACCCCAAAGCCAAGGTGAATACATCACTGGTGGGCAGACTTGGGAGTACAGGCATCATGGCCTCTACAGGCAGCAACTCACTGCCCTGCCATCTTTACTGCATGCCCTCCAACCTGTAATGCATTGCAATCTTTACTGCATGCCTTCCAACCCGTAATGCACACCTGGGGAGGCCAGGGCCTCTGTTTTATTTAGGGGAGGAGCTTCATACCAAGCTGGGAGGGCCTTAGGCAAGGTACAGCTAACATCAGTACTTTTCCAGACATTCAGGTAACTTTACATCGTACTTTGATGGTTCGAATCCCAGGCCAGCAACTTGGATTCTCAGGCCCAATTAACATATCTATAGCCCCTAAGGTTAGGTGGGGGAAGGTGAGAGATAAAGACAAAAGCTTGGGCAGAGTCCCGCTGTTCCGGCTTCCTGAGTCAGGTCTCAAGATGCCCAGGTGAATGGGCTGCACCTGGAAAAGGATTAGGGAGGATGGGTTCTTTGTCTATAGAACAAAGAACCCAGAAGTAGCTAAAATATTTTTAGTTTATCCTTTTGGAGAAAGGCTTAACCTTGCAACTTTTCGTCTTAGGCTTTAGGAAAATATCACATTTATCTGTGAATTATCAAGAACTCCGAGTATTAAATTAATACATGTAACTGAATATTAATATGAAAAACAATTTGCCATTAACTGCCAGTGGCCTCATTTGTTACACTCGGGCCTATAGGGCCTCGAACCTCTGACCAAGCGTACACGGTCTGCAACAGTGACCTTTCCATTAGCTGTCCAGTCCATTACCCACTGCATCATCAGAGCTCCTTGCATTGTTGAGAAGATTATTTTAAAAATTCAGCTATGCTATTATATGCATGATGAATATCTTAAAGATAATATAATTATTTCATAGTTGGAAAACATTTTGCCAAAGGTAACAGCTTCTGTTGAAAAGACACAAAGTACAGAGAGGCTAAATTTATTTTCAACTTGCTTTTTTGTTGCTATTATTCAATATACTAGCATGCATACATTGACTTTTCTAAGTACATGGATAGTAACAAGATTGGTAACAAGTATTACAATTTCACAAACATAAAATATGCATTTACATTGTTGAGTCTCTGAATTCAGTAGATCTTATGAAGTTCTTAATGAAATTTAAAAAGTTTTCCACTAATTTTTATATTTTTATTTTTTCATTGTTATCAAAACAATGTATTTGCAATTTTTTTCTTTTTCACTTTCCCATCAATATAGGAATATCTTCCTTCAAAGATAAGGTCTCTGACAACCCCCTGTCTATGTCTCTTTACCTTCTCTCTATATTAATATGATATATAAATTACATGTGATAGACACCTTTATAAACATAATTAAAACATATTTAGCATAATTCAACAGAATGCATTCCTTGTGATTATTAAAGCCTACATTGTTCTATCTTTGATTGATAAGAGACTTTTCTGGTTGACTTCTGATTCCCTATGATATGATCCTTCCTGTCTTTGATAGCTTTCTTGCTATGTGATAATAACAAGTTGCTACAATCTTATCATGTAAGTTATTTACCCCAGTTTACAATTTAGTTCACCAAATAAGATCCAACCATTGATTTCTGTTGATGATGTATCCAAAGCACATTAGCCAGACAATGTTCTGTTTTGATCCATAATTATTTTATTATTATTATTATTGTTTTAAGAAGTAGATTGCCAAGCTATTCTTCCTAGTCTATCTTAGTCTGGAAGCTCCATTGAACTATGTCTGACATGGATGAGCTTGCTGATCATCAGAAATACTGCTGCATATCTTCCATCACAGTATGACAAACTGACAGGTAAGTATGAATATACTTATTAAAACAGATTAAATAATTTTTAAAGACACAAATATCAAATGATAGTGAGAAGAAAGAAGAACTAGATCTTCCATGCATTGCTGCTTTTGGGACTATAAAATGGTATATTTGTTGTTGTTAGGTGCCATCGAGTTAGTACTGACCTATAGCGGCCGGTATATATACCCTAGAAATAGTGAGCAGTCACTTAGTATGTTAAATATATATTTACCACGCAACCCAATTGTCATATGTCTGGGCATTTATCCCAAAGATTCTAAAATTTACTGAAAAGTTTTGATAACTGTATTAATTCACAGTATCCTGAAAATAGAGACAAGTATTCTAGAGTGGATATGTCAATGACTATTTGTAAAACAACCATTTTGATTTCCCTTTCCTTTATTCTTCCTTCTTCTGTGACAATGAAAACAGCAATATCAACTCACCCTAAAGATGATGGTGTCAGTAACACAGATGGTTGATATTAGCTATTCAATTGATTCTGATCCACAGCAACCTCCTATCTGCAGAATAGAACTACACCACAGAATTTTCAAGCCAGTGATATTTCAGAAACAGAGGTACAGGCCAGTCTTCCAAGGTACCTCTTGGTGAGTTTGAACTGCTAGTAGTCAAATGCTTAACCATTTGTGCCTCCAAGGTGGTGGTTGTGCTATTGAGTAAATTCCAACTCACAACAAAACTATGTTCAACAGATGGAATTGTTGCCTGGTCCAAAGCTATTCCATAATTGTTGCTGTATTTGACCCCACAGAAGCAGTCACTATGTCAAATCATCTCCTTGAGCATCTTTCTCTTTTCACTAACATGACTGTATCAAGTATGATGTCTTTCATCAAGAATTGGTCCAAATTGTGTAAGCCTAAAACGAAATGCTGCCATCCTAATTTCTAAGAATGAAACTGGTTGCACTTCTTCAAACACAGATTTTTTTGTTCTGTCAGCATATGATATATTCAATATTTTCCACCAACATTATAATTCAGAGGCATCAATTCTTTGATCTTTCTTATTCATTGTCTACCATTTACATGAACACGAGGTGATTAAAATAGTATGACTTGAGTCGAGCACACCTTTCTCCTCAAACTGACATGTTTGCTCTTGAACACTTTAACGTGGTCTTTTGCAGCATGTCTGTCTAATGCAATACACCATTGGATTTTTTTTTACAGATGTTTCCATAATTGCTGATTATGGATCAAAGCAAAATGAAACTCTTAACAATGTCTGTCTTTTCTTCATTTGTCATAAATTTGCTTATTGGTCCAGCTATAAGGATTTTTGTTTTCTTTGTGTTGTGGTATAATCCATACTTAAACTTTCTCAGTAAGTGTTTTAAATCCTGTTTACTTTCAACAAGAAAAGTTGTGTCATCTGCATAGCAATGGTTGGTAATCCACCAATCCTTCTTGGACTATTTGCTAAGCATACAGAATGAATAAGTACGTAAGAAAGATAGAAACATGCTGCACACTTTCTTGACTTTAAGCCACTCAATATTGTCTTGTTCTTTTTGAATACTACTTCTTGGTATATGTACAAGATCAGTAGGAGCACAGTTAGGTGTCCTAAAATTCCCATTCTTAACAATGTTATCCATAGTTTGTTATGATCTACGTGGTTGAATGTCTTTGCATAGTCAATATAATGTAAGTAAATATCTTTCTGGTATTCTGCTTTCAGCCAGAAACTATCTGACAGCAACAATGATATCCCTTACTCCCTATTCTCTTCTGAATTGGGCGCAAACCACCATCTCTGTGGTTTGCAGTACATTAATATATATGCACCCACATTACATACTTGTGTATATATCCAATTTTTTTATGTTTTGAATTTCAACCATAGAAACTACCAGCATTTGCTCTTGCATTTTATAACTATATAACCTCTTAGCTTGCAAAGTATAAAATATTTACTCTTTGACCTTTTACACTAAGCCCCTGACTATCCCTTTCATTTAAAGTTTCCAAAATTTTTCATTTTGGTTTGTTTTTCTTTATTTCTATTTGTTTTCCCATGAAAAAATCTAATTTATCTGTCTTAGATTATATATGTGAAGTTAATATTCTAGGAGCCAAGGAATGGGGTAAAACTGAAAATCTCACCATTTAATATGAAAGTTCTCATATTACACTTTGATTTTCGTTCCTTCTTTCCCTGAGCCCTGTGTTTATTTTTTTATCAATTATTGTTAAATAATAATGTTATGATCTTCTGTGAAGTTTCAAATAGGTGGTATTGAATGGGTAGCTCAATAAATTTACAGAAGAAGAGGGAGGGAATTTGTGTTTTAACTGCTCCCTTTGCAAACTTTCATGCTGGGATTTATTTCGTGTCACTCATTGCTGAGTTTACCAAGGATTCTTCACAAATCATCCTTCTCCTTGACATTGCTTTGCTGCTCTTGTTAAGTGACATCAAGTCTATTCTAACACATAGCGACCCTGTACAGGGTACCCGAGGAGCGGCTGATAAGTTTGAACCACCAACTTTGCAGTTCAAGCAGACCATGTGGTCCAGTGCTTATCCTATAGTGCCACAGTGGGCACTAAAATCAGGGACACTTATTCACCTAATTTCTGCCTTACAAGAATATATTGGCATTGTTAATCTACTTTCATTCCTCAATTCTTTCTTTTGATGATAGTATCATTTTTATTTCTTTAATACATCCTAATGAAAATTCATTTACAAAGGGAATATCATTTTATATGATTGTTTTAACATTTTATTAAAAAATCTTTTTTGTAATTTAAAATAGTAAAATACAAAAGAACACTGGAGTAGGTACTTTAACCTTCTTCCAGTCTATTAAACCATTTCGTCAAAGTAGCCTCAGAGAAAAAATGATGTGTGATTCTGCAACCGTTTTCATTGAGTTGGTTCCAACTCATAGTGACCCCGGGTGCAGAAGCCCTCATCTTAATTCCATGAAGTGGGTGGTGTGCGTGAACCACAGACCTAGTAGTTCTCAGTCAAGTGTTTAATGTATGGAGCCACCACACACCCACTGATTGCAACTGTTGTTGTTTTTTTAAGTGCCTTCAAGTTGATTTTGACTCATAGTGATGACCCTGTCTAGGGTTTCTAAGGAGTGACTGGTGAATCTGAACCACCAACCTTACTGTTCGAGCCAACCTTTTGGCCCAGTGTATTATTCCACAGCACCACAAATGAGATGAAAAGTCAAGTGATTTATCCAGACTCACACTGCCAATCCTGATGTAAAATCAAAATGTAACTTCTCTTTCTGTTACGAAGTTTCACTTGAAATAATTTGTAGTCCTGGGGTGGCACTGGACAGCTAACCACAAGGTCCACAATTCAAACCTAACAGTCATTACTTGGAAACCCTATAGAAGGTCGCTCTGAGTAGAATGGAGTCAAAGGCAGTTAACTAACAGCAATGCAAACATTAACGATCCTGAAAAATTCCCCAGTTTTTAATTCCACACTTCTGAGTTCATTTTAAAGGATCCAACAAAAATGTAACATATGTAGTTGTTAAGTACCATGAGTTTATTCAGACTTCAAGCAACCCTTGATAGGACTTCTGAGCTCCAAATTTTTGTGGGAGCAGAAAGCCTCTTTTTTCTCCTACAGCACTGTTGGTGGGATCCAACTGCCCACCTTGTGGCTCACAGGCAAGCGCTGTCCTCTAGAACCGCCACTCTCCCTTAGGTAATATGTAAAACAATATTTATTCTACCAACAGATGATATCATTATGCTCCATTTCTTTTCACTTCTGAACTAATAGCATGCAGATATGAGAAGGGCAGATAATGTTGGTGTATTAATTAAAGTGGAATGCCACAACTGACACATGAGATTTTACCAAAACTTCCTTTACATTCTCCTATCCTGCTCAATGACCTGGGCTTTATGCTGTGTTTAGTTGATAGTAAAAAATGCTAGAGTGTGTTAAAGTATTACAAGTACATGCTCAATTAGACACAGAATTGTCCTTTTCAGTTAGCAACTTAGACCCATAGTACTGAAAATGAACCCACAAAACCTATGTTCTGAGGTGGCTCTTATAGTATCCTCGTTGCACTGTGAATGTACCACTCCAGTGTTGTAAAAGAATTGTGCACAGTAGTAAAAGCTCTGGCTCAAAGCAATGTTGGCTTATAAAATTTAAAGGGCAAAGGGACAGTGAGTCAGATTTGAAAAATCAAGTTTGGGATTTAAAAAAAAACAACTTTGCCCCTGGCAAACCTCTTTTGATAGATTGATGTTGCAAGATTTTATATCCCAGAGTATAAAAATGGAAATTTTAACCTCTAGTAAAATGATATTAATCAATGATCTGATATTTTTAAATATTATATCCCCACTGAATTGAAATATTTTAAAAAGAGATTCGTAAGAAAACTAAAAGTTAATAGATGCAGAATGAATAAAAAATATTTCTAGTAATCAATTGAACATGATATTCTCACATTTCTGGTGAGATATAAAGGTCATGTAGGCCAAACTGAATGAGTTTGGATGAAAAAAATTAGGTGTGGAAACGGAAGAAGATGTGAAATATTGAACTGGCAATGGCTCATAGAGAATAGGAATCTCTGTAAAAAAGAGAACGTTCTTAAATAATGCTGGTCAAAGTTGATTTGGAAACTGAAGTGAATTAGAACTATGATTACTTAGTTTAGATGACTAGAATACATTGTTAGAAAAATCAAAGAATTTGACTCTTTCTGTGGATCCTAGTGTAAGATACGCTATTTTTCACAGTAATGGTCAAAGTGAGACAAAAAATATTATTTTGTTTAGGGATATATGGTTATAAGACCTTCCCTTCTTTATTTCCTAATTTGTTGTTGTTGTTAAAGTCATTTATTTGTCTTTCCTTCTTCCTTTCCTGTTATTTCTTTTCTTTTTTTTTTTAATTCCTTAAATAGAACATAAGCCTAAGAATAACAGATACAGATTTAAATCATTGTTTTGTGATTTTAGAAAATAAATTTAATTTTTAAATATTAATGAATTAATCTATGAATTGGAGATGGTTTTACATGGTAAAGTTTTGTAAGCCATAATAATTGTAAAGTTCTAAGCCCCATATTGGCAAATAATTGATACTCCAAAAGAGGTAAACATACTTATCTTCTTCTTGCACACTCTTTGTTTAGTTTAGTATAATCAAGTCTTTCCAACACTACTAAACCATCTATTCTTAAACTCTTCAAAACCATCTAATAGTAAACACACTTGGTGTTATATATAATAGTTGTTGTTGGTAAGTGCTGTTGAGTCAGTTCCAACCCATAGTGACCCTGCATAGGGTTTCTGAAGAGAAGTTGGTGACCTTGAACCGCCAACCTTGCAGTTCAAATGGCTTTGCAGTCTGGTGTATTAACCCACAGCACCACGCCAGGACTCCACATATAATAGTAAGAGTCTTAATTTTGAAATTTAATGGTTCGGTTGTATGCCTAGGAGAATGATTCATAGTTACATCATCAAGCCTATTTCCGATGTGAAATACACAGTTTTTATGAGTAGCATATGGTGGTAGTTGCATTAAAGTATAATAATTAGACTGCTAGTTACAAGGTTGGCAGTTCAATCCCACCACCCATACCACTAGAGAAATATGAGGCTGTCTTCTCCTGTAAAGATTTACGGTCCCGCAAACTCTATACAGGGTCACTGTGAGTCAGAATCTACTCAATGAGAGTGGATTTTTGATATATGTGTGGTCAACATGCATAACTAAATAGAGTGGTGTGGTGCTGTAGGATAAGCACTAGACTGCTAACTTCAAAGTTGGAGATTCAAACCCACCAGCTGCTTCTTGAAAACCCTTTAAAGGTTCGCTATGAGTCAGAACCAACTTGATGGCACTTAACAACATCAACTACCATCAAGGTAATTAGTGAGTTATCACCTCCAGTCTCATTTTTTTTTAAAGTGTCTTTTTAGAGACTTCCAAATTAAGATTGGTGCATAGAACTAGGCATTTAATGAATCTCACAGTCAGTTCTCAACTTACCTTTGATTCTGATCAATAATACAAACCTTGGGCATCAACCAAATTCATACCCTTGTCTTTCAACCATACCTTGACATTTTTCCCACAGCACCCTTACTCATGACATTCTTTGCCTATGTTTTGTTTTCATTAAGTACAGTTGAGCATATTCACACTCAAAGCAATCCTATATAAGGTTTCCAAGGAGTGGCTGGTGGTTTTGAAATGCTGACCTTAGAGTTAGCAGTCTAGTGCTGATTTGCCTATAGCAACTTTTACTTACCCATATAACACTTCCCCCACCCCAAATAAATATAATCTGCATAGAATCAGGGATATTAATTATACTTGTCTTTTTCAATATTTGGTCTGGTAATCACTAGTATCAAAATCATCTTTAGAACTTAATGAAGCTGAAAATCCCTAAACCCCAAGCAAGACCTACTAAATCATAATCTCTGGGCAAAGGATGTATTATTAAACTAAAACTGGAGAAGACAAAAACATGTATATATTTATGTTTTAAGTTGAGTTTTCTAGAGAAGAAAAGCCAGTGAAACATTTATATATATATGTTGTTGTTGTTGTTGTCAGGTGCCATCGAGTC
>NW_006408519.1:13041440-13055068 GCF_000296735.1 Chrysochloris asiatica | reverse complement strand
AGATGGCTCCCAGGATTGGTACATAATAAAGCAGGCACATAATAAAACTAGCTCAAGTACAAACAATTGGAGGTCAGAGGATGAGCCAGTTGCAAGATCCAGACCCAGCAGAAAAGCAAACAAGCTTTGCCTGAGTATTCAATATATTGGAAGTCACACCCTGAGGAAAAGTTCTTTCAGCTGATTGACTGGTCATAGCAGAACTTGTCATAGAGTTAATGACATTGTATTAGATCACAATATGTGGATTACTACATCTCAACTACCAAATTACTGAGAACTCTGGCCCAGTAGAAGTTGACACCAAACCTTAATTATCATAATATGCATATGTGTGTGCGCTTGTGTATACCAGTGTAAGTTGGTGTGCAGTCAATGCTGCTGTGCCAGTTCCAACTCATAGTGACTCTGTGTAGGGTTTCTGAGGCTTTTTCAAATCACTACAGGATCAGAAAGCCTCATCTTTCACCCTTGGAACGCTGGTGGACTTGAACCGCCAACCTTGTGGTTAGCAATGCAGTGCTACAGAGCCCCTAAACAACACATATATATATAGAGAGTCTTCAAAACATTTATAGAAACAATCCATTTATCCATGAAGGTTTTGAAACCCCTTTGTACATAATTATTCATAAAAATGGGAAGAGAGAATAATACGCTAAGACATCCTATGCTAGATGATAGTCCATGTTACAAAAGCAAAGCACCTCTAATTTATGTGGCTGAAACAAAGGTTTCTCTGTTACTCTTGCTCTATTTGATGCCTTCTTTCACAGGACTCAGTCTGACAGCAACTCTATATTCTAAACATTGTTAATTATCATGCCACAGAGTTCGGAAGGTGTCAAGCTACTAGCTGCGTAAGTCTTAAAGTCTTTTGCTTCAAAGTGAAATGTGTCCTTCAGCTCACTTTTTATAGGCAAAAGGAGAAAGAAAATAAGCTACACAGATACAAACAAAATTTGCAATGAAGTTCATTTTTGCACTGTCGATGGAAGGAAGAGACGTCTAATCAAACAAAACCATGATCTGCCATGTGCACCTGCATTTTAAATCATACTGTATTTTAATTTGTCTTAGAGTGTAGACAAAATAGGATACTGTTAATAATAATAATATTTTATATTTTTGAATGTTTTTAAAGAGTAGTTCAGACAGGTCTTAATATATTTTATCTCATTTCATCTTCGAAACATGTCTATTTCATACGCTTTAACCTGTGTAATACAGATAATGAAACCAATGCATAGTGTTTGCCAATCTCATATAAGTATAAATTTATAAAGCAAGAATTCAAATGCAGATAGTCTTCATACTCCAACCTTTTTCAATAAGCAATCCTCTTGCCATTACTTTACTTTTTAATGGAACCACACTGGGAGAGAAGTAAATAAGTGATAAGAAATAAATATTAAAACATAATATAATTCACCACATTATTTCCAAAATTCCAAGAACAGCACTTTGCTAATACAGATCCTTATTCTTTATCTATGATCTTCTATTCTAGCTTGACTGGGATCGTCTTGATTATAAGTTGCAATCTGGCATGAGCACTAAAGATGACTATTTTGCTCATTAAAGTATCCCAGTTTGATAATAAAATAAATGCTTGTTTTACATATCCATAGTTCTGAAATCCATAAAACCCTGAAAGTTTCAAGTCTGTTTGTTTCAAAACTTTTCATCAAAATCATCTTGTACAAAATCTGACATGAAGCGAGGTTAAAAAAAAAAAAAAGTAATACATTGACAGGAAACTGCCAGAAATTCAAGCCAGATCCAAAGCAGGACCTGAAACCAGGAATATCATTGATGACATCAGATTTATCTTGGCTACAAACAAAAAATACCAAAAAGACTGTATTTTATTGACTATGCAAAGACATTTGACTGTATGGATTATAACAAACTATGAATAATATTGCAAAGAATGGGAATTCCAGAACAGTTTTAATTGTGCTCATGTAGAACCTGCACATGGACCAAGAGGCAGTCCCAGGAACAGAATAAGGGGATACTGCACAGATTGAATCAGAAAAGGTGTGCATCCAGGTTGTATCCTTTCACCATACTTATTCAATCTCTGTGCTAAGCAAATAATCCAAAACCCTGAAGAACTCAGGGTCAGGATTGGAGAAAGATTAATTAGTAAACTGCAATATGCAGATGACACACTTTGCTTGCTAAAAACAAAGAAGACTTGAAGCATTTCGTGATAAAGATCAAATAATTAAGCCTTTGGTATGGATTACAACTTAATATGATGAAAACAAAAATCCTCACAATTGAAGCAATAAAAAACATAATGATAAACAGAAAAGATTGAAGTTATGAAGGGTTTTGTTTTACTTAGATTCCCCCTCAATGCTCATTTTAGCAGTGATCAGTAAATCAAACAACATATTGCATTAGGCAAATCTGTTGCAAAAGACCTCTTTAAAGTATTAAAATTCATTTTAAAGAGCAAAGATATCACTTTAAAGACTAAGCTGCACCTGAACAAAGCCATAATATTTTCAATAGCTTCATATGCATATGAATGGTAGACAATGAATAAGGAAGACCAGAGAAGAATTGATACACTTGAATTTTGGAGTTGGAAAAGAACATTGAAAGTACCATGGATTGCAAGAACAAGCAAGCCTATTTTGGAAGAAGTACAGCTGGAAGGCTTAGAACTGAGAACAAAAAGATTTAGCCTCATGTACATTGGACATGGTACCAGGAGGGACCAGTATCTGGGAAAAGCTATCATGCTTGGCAAACAAAAAAAAGGGTCATCAACAAAGAAGACATTTAAGGGGATGAATTGACCCAATGCGCTCAAACATAACACAATGGTGAAGAAGGCACAGTACTGGTCAGTGTTTCCTTCTGTTGCACATAGGGTTGCTAAGAGTCAGAATGTACTAAGTCACTTCAGACAGCCACAGCAATATGAACAAGCCAGCATTTCTATGCATGAATTTTCATTTATCAACTGTGGACCCTGCTGGGGATGCACCCTAACCTGAAATCCTGAATTCTAAAATATTATGAATATTAAGAGTTTTTCAGATAAATTATCATTGATTTGAAAAAGAATTATGCAAATATATGAGGAAAGGTGAGTAAATAAAGTTAAGAAACAAATGTATTTATTTTGATACATTTACGATTTTTATTGAAAATGAATTGAGAATATAAAAGGAACTCTTCTAATTAATGATTGATTTATGGATGAAAGCAATGATGGCTTAGAAATTTTAAGATTTTGGTCAAAGATTACTTAAAGGACAGAGTGGGTCAGCTTTGTATGTCTAATTAGGTGCCTTCAAATATAGTTTGTTTGTGACCACATTATTATACTGTTTATGATCTAACTGGACACTCCTATCAGAAGTGTTATACTTTATGCAGATATTTTAAAGGGGAAAGTTCTCATATCCTAAATTATAACTTAAAGAAATAGTTTGAATACAGTATATAGGAAGAAGCAAAATAGGCAAAGGTCATTTTGGAACTTAGAATTAATGTACAAAGATCAATTCAGATTTGAAAAATTCATTTGAAAAAGTTATATTCAGGGCAGTTATATCCACCAATTAAAGGGAACTAAATTACTGTCTGAACTCATTAGCATGTGCTATGTTAAATGGTAAGACAGGTGTCATTAAGTGGTCTTTTTTCTACCTTCAAACCTGTCTCATGTGTTTAATTCCCACAGAGTTCTTTAGTAAGCAAAGCTGTCTATCATTAAACTATATAACAGCAATTGTGAAGTTAGTCTAGGACCAGGCAGTGTTTTGTTCTGTTGTGTATCGAGTTGCTATGAGTTGGAATTGACTCCAAAGCACCTAACTATAGCAACAAGTATTTGTCGTCAATGATAAGTACATTCTCTTACAAAGTAAGAATATTCAAATACAGAATTCAACTTTTATAATGAAATGGTGATTGACATAGGCTCATGACATCTCTCAACAGTTTTTGATCTCTTCAAAGCTGGAGCAAAGAATGAGCAACTGTGTGAAGAGCAGGAAAATCTTTACTTGACTCATGGTGCCATTTAATCTCTAGTCATTCTCCCACTCCCAGTTAGGATCAATCATTTCTTAACTTTGTATTCCTATAAGCAACCAGGTAAATGCTTATGTATTATGATCTGTATACCTTCACAAGCAACTCCATAAGAGAAACATTGAGTCTGTTTACTCCCTTAAAGATTCACAGCCTGAGAAACCTTAGACAGTGCTGCTCTAAATCAGAATCCTCTGAATTATTGGCAGTGAGCTAGGTTTGGTTAACTTTCTCAATTATCAACACTTTGGTATTATGATGTTTCTATCTTTGGGCTAATAAATATTTTCTTTTCTATGAGTTTTCTGTTACTAAGAATTCTGTTACTAACCTCAAGATAGCTCTCACTCTCCCTTTCACTTTCTGTCAAAAGTGAGGTTGATGCTTCTCATTTCCTTTTGGGGGGAGGGGCGTGGTGGGTTATGTTTTTCATTTTACAAAATACTATTTTCCCTTATAATTTATTTCTTTTCAATTTTGTAATCCATTAATGTCTTTATGCTTTTAAAAGGGACAAAATGAAAACAGTGTTTGACCAACTGGTTAGATATTCTATGGTTTTAATTTGAAGGAAAGGCTGTCAAATACTTCATTTTACTTGGATCCACAAATCAGCACTCATGTAAGCAACAGTCAAGAAACAAAATGATCAATTAAACTTCAGATTTTAGAACCACTTAAAAGTTCTAAAATCTCAGGTTAGAACTAGGGTTAGATGGAATTTGCCTTACTTTGCAGAAGAGTGCTAGATTATACTTAACATTTGCTTTATTTTCTCTTATCATCACCTATACTTAATTATGTTTCAGCATTTTGTAGTTTTACTCATTTTCTAGTTGGAATTCAAACAGTTTTTATCTTATCTTTAGTTTTTACTTAGTATCTTAGTTCATTTATACCCACGGTTGCATTTTATATCTATATGATAGTACTATTAACAGGGATAGTGGCCATTATAAGCATTTCCAACAACAATGAACACTTTTCTGCACATGTTACAGGGATTATTTTATATGATACTCATAACAACAATATAAATGAAAAACTTTTGCTATCCTCATTTTTCAGATGGCAAAGTGAGGCATGGTAAAATCAATCAACTTATTCAATGTCATGAAGTATTTGGCAAAGTCAAGCTTCATATTCAGATAGGCTAGCTGAAGGTCCAGGCACTTATCCATAATCACTGCCTGGCCTCCTAACTCTTCTCTTCTTTCTCTAAGTTGCCCCTGAGTTTGAAGTATGACTTTGTGGCTAGCAGTCCAGTGCTTATCCTTGTTAGTCAAAGAAACACATTTCTCGTTTAAAATTTCCTACTCAAGATAAAAAATATTGATAAGATACTAATAAATTCAGAAAATCACCCAGTTTTTCCCTCACACATTACAATTCCTTGATATTTGAATAAAACAGTAGAGTAGCTTTCATGTAATAGTCTCTTTTTAACTCTATATAAGATATTCTTTGAAACTATTATCTTTAAGCTACTAAAATACATTTAAAGCATATTTAAATGTATTTTAGAGTTCAAGAAACACATCTTCTTAGTTTATTTTTGAAATTATGTAATCTGTATTGAAATGAATCTTCATAAATTTAGGCACTTAGTTATATTTGGAACCTACTGCGGTGCTGTGAATGCACTGGATGAAAAGGTCACAAACTTGGTGGTTCAAACTCATCAACGGCTCTTCTGAAACTCTATACAGAGTCACTTTGTGTCAGACCCGACTCAAAAGCACTTAATAACAGCAACTGTTATATATAGTAAAATAATAATGGATTATAAAAAGTATGATACATTTATTTGATGAGAATCTTGGGAAATCAGAATCTCATCTTATGGAATTGTCACCTCCTTAAGGACACTTTTTGAGAATGTTTCTTGCTGCTGCTAGGTAATCTCTTATTAGAGTGAGATTCTCAAAAGGGTTTATGGCTCTTTTGGCAAATATGAATTGAATTGACTCAACAACACAAAACATGATCAAGATTCTGTAGTTTAAACTAAAAACAACAGCAAAACAACAGATACATGGTTGCTTTCTCTGGAAGGTCTCGTAGTGATTGTTCTGTTTTCTTATGCATGCTTGGCTATAAAATACATACTGATGTTAAAAAAAAATAAACAAAGACAGCTTGGAATTAGAGATGCAAACAGCAACAGAAAAATCTTAAGACTAAAAATAAGAGTCTTAAAATTTTCCTAGCTTTGGCATGAGTACTTAGGAATTATAAGACAATACCCCAGCTTTTGTGAGGATGCAAAAATGAAGCAAACATGAAGAGGCATTTTTGTTTTCTTATAGACAAAGTATTGATGGTACTTAGGGGAGAATAGAAAACATATCGCAAAAGCACACACACTTATAAGAATACACAAGTCATAAGCTTTCTGGAAAGCAAATTGGAAGCACATGATAAGAATCAGAAAAAGATTCCCATCTATTGACCAGGAAGTTATTCTATTTCTAGAAATGTTCCCTAAAGAAACAAAAATTACTTCAAAAGTTTAGAGTAAAATCAAATCTAACTATTTACTTCGCTATCTACCTATCAACCTATATCTAATATTTAAATCTCAACAATTGGGAGTGACTTGAATAAAATAATTGCATGTTTGAAACTTATTGTATTGCACAATTATAAATAGCAAGAAAATAGTAAAGCAAAACAATAAATAAAATAAAATATGAAAAATATTATCGACTGTTACATTATTTTCAATATGACATAATTTAAACTAATTAAAATGATCAAAATGTAAAAGAGAAATTAGAAGTATAGAAGGAACTACTTACAGTATATTTCCAATAACCAAAATTATGTTCACATTTTACATGACACATCATAATGTATAAGACACAAGGAAACATATTGATCAAAGTACTGTTGGTGGATTGTGTATGGTTTATAAAGCATTTTGATAAGCTATCATTTTTATTAATAGTCTTAATATAGAACATTGTGTTTATCATACGGAGTCATGGTTCTGCTCTTGGTTAGGCTGCTATCTATAAGTGTGGCAGTTCAAACCCACCAGCTCCACTGTGAGAGAAAGATGAGGCTATCTGCTACTATAAAGATTTCTAGTTTCAGAAATTCTGTAGAGGGTCACTATGACTTGGAGTCATGTAGATGTCAATGGCTTGGGTATTAATACAAATAAATAATACTTTAGAAAAGAAAAATATATAAAGAAGAATAACATATAATTACTTATTATAAATTATATTACATGAATTCATCCAAATTAATAAAGGATTATAACTAGCTCTAAAATTGTGAATTAACTTACAAAATGTATAAAATTGGCCTTTGATTGGATTGTCAGATTAAATACAAGGATGACATCCTGTTAAGTTAGAATTTAATATACCAGTAAGCTTTTAGTATGAATTTATTCAAATTTTCATGAACTAAGCTTGAAAAGGTGTGTATCATACTTAAAATACATTTTGAGTGGTGCTGGTCATTAATGTGATAGATTTTACAGTCCATAACATTAAAATTGGAAACAAGTTGATGGTACTTAACAACAACATGAATTTGGGGATCATATCGCTCTGCAGGATAAGCACCAGACTGTGAACTACAAGGTTAGCATTTGGATCCCACCAGCTGCTTCCAAAGGAAAAAATGAAGCTTTCTGCTCCCACAAAGATTTATGACCTCAGAAACCCTATATAGGATTCCTGAGTCAGAAACTATTTAATAGCACTTAACAACAACAATATGAATTACTTTCAGACTGTGAAAAACCACCTGAGAAACATTTATCCCTACCAAACATGGGACCTAATATATATTCAAACAATTAAGTCAAAGAGGTTAACTGAAAATTTCAAAGGGTAGCTGGATAAGATAAATTATAAGTATTATAATGATGTGTGCTAAAACCTTAAGTTAGAAAACCAAAAGGGAAAAACATGCTCAGCATTTCTCAAGCTTAAAATACTGAAGAAAAAACTCAAGCCTCAACTTGAAATATTGAAGGATTCTATGGAGTCCTAGTGTGGTGCTGTAGGTTTAATGCACCGGACTACAGAGTTGGTTTGAATAGCAAGGCTGGTGGTTCAAACTCACCAGCCACTCCTCAGAAACCCTGTACATGGTCACTATGGGTCAAAATTGACTCAATGGTACTTAACAACAACAATTGGGCAAAATACTGAATGATGCAGAAAACATCAAAAGAAGATGAAATCTTCAAAAGAAGAGTCACTGTACCAAAAATAATTGGTCTTTTACTCAGTGGTTTCAAGAAGTAGCATATGATTAAGAACCAATGTTACTGAAAACATTTGCAAAAAACAAGGCTCCAAGAATTGATTTAATACGAAATTTAATATTTCAACAAATTGATGTAGCGCTGCAAGCACTCAGTCTTCTATGGAAGACAATTACCTGGCCAACTGATTGAAAGAAATACATTATTTATGCCCATTCCAAAGAGAAGTGACATAACAGAATGCAGAAATCATCAGACATTATCATTGCAAGTAAAATTTTGCTGAAAATAAATCAACAAACATTGCAACAACTCATCAACTGAGAACTGACAGAGATTCAAGCCCGATTCAGGTGAGTATGTGGAACTCGGGCTATAACTGCTAATATCAGATGGATATTGGTTGAAAACAGAGAATACCAGAAAGAAATTTACTTGTGCTTTACTTACTATGGAAGGTCTTTTGTCTATGTGAATTATGACGAACTATGTATAACGTTGCAAAGAATAGGTATTCCAGAACACTTAACTTGGCTCATGAGGAACCTGTACACAGATCAAGAGATAGCTAGCTATTTAGACAGAATAAGGGGATGTGCATTGATTTAAAATCAGGAAATGTATTTGCCAGGGATGTGTACTTTTACCTTCTTATTCAATGGTATCAGTAGAGATAGTGATTTAGTCAAATGAGTAGGTGGAGGACTTTAAAAAGCTTGTTTTAGGACATTATTTAGGACTCTGGCAAAGTTATTTAAAAATAATTTTAAAAAAAGAGTCGAGGAAGAAAGTTTATTCTCATGACTTTATAAGAATTCTATCCCATACTGTGCTCCTAGGTAATGAATGCCAACCATTATAAAAAGTATATTTTAAAATTTAATTATATTTCTAATGAATACTAATTCATGTACTTAATCTCTGTGAGCAATTGCATCAGCATATATTGTTTTTAACTCTATCACAGAATTTGTATAATGATATAAACATGCACACTAAGAAGTACACACACTAATGCACTTACAAATTAGGCTAAAAACCCTTTTTAAAAGGTCTAATAATAACACTCCATACCAATAATCCATCTCTGAATATATATTACAATTTTAAATCAAATATAGAAGTGAGGGATAATCTGGGTTTACAGACATGTATTTTAAAAACTATATTTCATTTATTTTTCTTGATATAAAAAATAAGTGGTTAGAGATCAATTATACATGGTCTTTTATTTTAGAACCAGGAGTGAAGTTCAATCCTTGGAGAATTTATTGTTTCACTTTTTACTGAATGATTGATACCATTCCCACAATGGAGACAACCTACTGAAATATCCCAGTTTCAATCCACTAGAAGAGAGCTAGATAGAACTGCAAAAAAGAGAGAGAGAAAGGAAAAATCACATCAAACATCTCTCCATGACATACTCTCCTCATCTGGGATCAGTCATTCAGTGCAATGGCCACACAGAACTCAGACACCAGAGTCACACTTATAAGGTTTATTAGGGAAGTTAACAGGTTATATTTCAGCATCAGAAATACCCAGGGCATGGTAGTTTCACTCAGGACAAACTCTCCTCAGACATTCCCATGGACAGGTTTCTGTCTGCCAGGCCAAAGCTCTTTTAAGACTGCTGATATATATCTACCGGACACACCACTCCACCAGAAGCCTCAACCTGAAGAAACTTGGCTCTATCTCTGTGGGTCAGAAAACCTAACTCTCCCGATTAATTTTCTGGAAGTGCCCCACTCTATAATCCAGTCTGTTGTCCAAAGTCATTCAGTTTTACTTGCTGTGAGGACTGGGGAGCCCATCACTCAGACTTGAGCTCTGGCTGTTGGTTCTGCTGGCTCTTCTGTTTCTCCTCCAGCATCCCAGCTTTCTGTTTCTGGGTGGAGAAAGTTCATAGTGTAGGAACCTCATGGCCCAAAGGATGTACTCCTTGCTAGGCTCTTTCTTCTTGGTGGCAGTGAGATCCCTCCTCCTACTTCTGAGATGCTCATTTAAAACCCAACAGGATGGCAACAATCACTAATCCCTTCATTAGTTTTCTAAGTATTGACAATCACAGTTCTGTTAACAATCATTCACAAGTGAATCATATAATCCACCAGTACCTTCCCCCACATTCTCTTACCCAGAACTATTGGGAAAAAGTTGTTTGGTAGGAATTTTCAAAAGACTATGGCTAGAAACAACTGGACCACGAGGTCAGTTTGAATCACAGCATCAGTGTTTCAAACCCATCAGCTGCTCCTAAGAAACCCTACACAGGGTTGCTATGAGTCAGAACCTACTCAACGACATTTAACTACAATGGCTATAAGAGGGGTCTTGGTGTGGCAGTGTAGCATAAGCACTGGCCTACTAAATGCATGGTTGGCAGTTCAAATCCATCAGCCGCTCCTGGGAAACCCTATACAGGGTTTCTATGTGTCATTATCAACTCAACAACAATAACATAGCTAGAAGAAACAATACTGAACTGCACTACAAGAGCATATAGCAGTGCAGTTGTAAAAAATATAATCTTTGGTTTGCTATTAAGTTGAATATGTTAGTTTCTACACTGGCTTTTGCCATCTGAGTGTCACATGAGGTAGGTGCACAGAAGATAATGAATTTCAAGAAAGCATATTCTTCCTTCCTTTATCAGCCATTTCTTCTCTATAAATTTTCCCCTATCCTCTGTGCCCATTTTAACATGGTTTTTGACTATTTCCAGCATCATGTGTGTTGGAGAGAAAACCTGTATCTGTATCTATATCTGTACCTATATCTACAATCAGAGTACTTAGAAGGAGATTTTTATGATCTAAGCTGACATGGATGGATTCTGCCTTTGTGAAACCTTAATTTATAAAGTTTATATGAGGTTTCTTTAAGGAAAAAGAACATGAAGTTTCAAATGCAAATTCAAGTATAAGAGCAAATACTATTGAAAAGAAATCAGACTTATTTCTTAAATATGCTTAATTTTTAAATGCACTTACTCTGCAACAAATCTCATCAAATCTAGAAAAAAACTGTAATATTGTATTACTATCTTTGTACCTTTATAGTAGTTGGTCACCTCTTATATGTGTGGTACTATAGGCTAAGCACTGGACTGTTAACAATAAGGTCAACAGTTTAAAAACACCAGCTGCTCTCTGAAACTTTATACCGAATTGATATGAGTTGGAACCAACTCAACAGTGCTCAGCAACATATATAACTTTTTTTAATATAAAGAGAATAAAGATAAAATTATCCCTCATGATGGATTGGATGATTTGTTTTGATAGAGACAGGGTTTGATTTAAAAATAATTGTTTAATCGTTTATAATAGTTTTTTTTCAGATTCCTAAGTTGTTATTGATATGCTTAGAATTATTGTGAAATTCTAGAAATCTTCTATTGATTTTCCTTTCATATTATAAGTGTCTAAAAACATACTCTGTTGTTAATATTCCTGTGGGTTTTCCTTCCATTCACAAACAATGCAAAATTCTACTTCATTTGTTTCCTATTAAAACAAACAAACAAACAAAAATGAAAGTAAAGATATGGTGTTCTTATAATTGTCTATACTGCATTATCAAGTATGTTCCTAATAGGAGAGAACTTCTGTTTTTACAGAAGCTATCTTTCAGAACTGAACTCCCTTTCTACAATTTTGCATATCTGATGATTGGAAATAAAAAATGCAAACCCCATTACCCTAGCTAGGTACCTGGAGAGAAGTTTTCAGGAGAGAAAAAGCTAAGGCAAACCTACTTTCTCCCATAATGGAGGAGATGGAGTTAAGAGACCCAGAGGGCCAAAGCAGTTAGATTATGTTTATGTTCTAAGTGGGAAGGAAAACAAATCTACTCAACTGTAATCCTTTTTCAACAATTTTTTTCAACAACATGCCTTAGCAGTGTTTAATTATTTAACCACTTATAAAATCAAGCTGTGAACTATGTTTTTATTTTCTGTTGTTGTTAAGTGCCATCAAGTTGGTTCTGACTCATAGCAACCCTGAATAGGGTTTCCAAGCAGTGGCTAGTATGTTTGAACTACCTACCTTGTAGTTAGCAGTCCATTGTTTATCCTATAGTGCTACAGTAGGAAACCTTTTATTATCTAGGATTTCCTAGATAATAATTTCCTAGCTCATTGTAATTTATCTATATAACAAAAAATAACAATGCTACCCAATTTTGAACATTCTATCCAGAATTTCTATAACAGAATATACCTGTGTATTGGCATAAGATTTTTAAAGTTTAGCATATTCCCTATCAAGTTATTATAGCAAGACATAAAGTGGCAAAATATTTGAAGTTAGGGGTTCTTAGTGAATCAGGCAATGTATCTTGTTTCTTTAGGAATGTGCAGTGTGGTCTTGATCTCTAGGTTCCTTTCCTTTTTGCATAGACCCATTAAAAAAAAATATCTCATACCATATTGCTGAAATCCTCACACTTAAAAAAATACCTTTTCTATGAATGCTGTAGGAAACGCACTGAAGAGCTAACCAGAGGTCAGTGGCTCAAACTCATCAAGCACTCCTGGGAAGCCTCATACAGGCCTGCTGTGAGTTGGAACTGACTCTATGGTACTTAAGAAAAACAACAGCAAATGAATGCAAATATGCAAAATGAAAGTGAATTTTACTAAAGTAAATGAAAAGTGTAGATGTCAAATTAAAAATACAATAATAATGTTGTTAGGTGCTGAGTTGATTCTGACTTGTAGCTGTACTATGTACAAGAGAACAAAACACAGTCCCGACATGTACTATCCTTACAATCATTGCTATATTAGGACCCATTGTTGCAAACACGGTATCAATCCATTTCATTGAGGTCTATAAAATTTAATGATAAATGAAATAATAAAGGACTGAGTCAATAATAGGTCACAAATAATTTATTCAAATCTGTCTTCTGAAGATATTAAAATGTGTCATATTTTAGTAGCATATGAAAGGACATAATTTTCATCTTGGTTTTATTTATATTCCCATTTTTAAAGTGAAATGCTAACTAATCATTAAATTACATCTAGGAACTTGTACATAAGTTGCTGCTACTTCCTAGAAATCCACAACTTGGAATAAACTATTGTTCTCATCTATTTCATTCTTTTCAGGGAATTGCAGGGACAATGCAAATATGAGATAATTATATCCTTCCTACAGATATGGAAATTGAGGCACAAAGTGATTAAGGATCTGCTTCATGGCAGAGTTAGGATGCCAATTTAGGCAGGTGCACTCTAGCATCAGCATTGAACTTCAAACAACAAGGTTGGTAGCTCAAATCTACCAGTTACTTCTTGGAGACCCCATGCAGGGTC
>NW_006408519.1:13039882-13041241 GCF_000296735.1 Chrysochloris asiatica | reverse complement strand
AATACAAAAATAACAAGATGGAATTCATGTATTTAAGTCTTGTGAATAATCATTGTAGAGAGAACAAAACAATCTGCAGTACAATTTAAAAGCAATTATGGTAAAAATGTATAGTGATTTGATGTAGCCCAGTATTTTGTAATAGAAGAAAATGTTTTTCTTTTAATTACAAGCTCATTAAAAACAAAAAGGTAACAGTCATCAATAGCAGCAAAAAACTCAGTCTTCATTGACTTATTGAGCAAATACACAGTGTTGAGATTCTGAAACAGGACAAAAAAATTATCATCATCCACTGTTAATCCAGCTTAATCCCTCAGGTTCTCTGAAATTACAAACCATCTCAACTACTCAAAAGCCCAATATATATACTTACAAATTTTCTCTCTAGGTTTCTTTTCTTTTTTTTTTTTAATTTACAAGATATTAAAATGAAAATATTATTTTCACCTTTTATTTGTTCTATCACATGCAAGTAAAATTTTGCTACCAATAATTCACAGACAATCACAGCAGTATATCAAGAGAGAACTCCCAGAATATCAAGCCAGGTTCAGAAAAGGTATAGAAAAAGGGATGTAGTTGCTAATGGATCTTGGCTGAAAACAGAGAATACCAGTAATATGTTTATGTGCGTTTGATTAATTATTCAAAGGTATTTGACTATAAGGATCATAACAAATTATATATAAAATTTCCAAGAATGGAAATTCCAGAACTTTTAATGGTGCTAATTAAGAACCAGAATATTGACTATTGAAACATGATGAAGAACACCAGAATATTATCAGATATAATGCTGGAGATGAGCCCCTCAGATTGGAAGGCACTCAACATATGACTGGGGGAAAAGCTGCCTCCTCAAAGTAGACTTGGCCTTGATGATGTGAATGGAGTAATGCCCTCATGGCTTTCATTTGCTGATGGGGCATGACTCACAATGAAGAGAAATAGCTGTAAAAATCCATTAATAATCAAAACATGGGATGTACAAAGTATGAATCTAGGAAAATTGGAAATTGTCAAAAATGAAGTAAAACATATAAACATTAATATCCTAGGCATTAGTGAGCTGAAATGGACTGGTACTGGTCAATTTGAGTCTGACAATCACATGGTTTACTATGCCGGGAATGCCAAATAGAATAGCATCCCATTCATCATCAAAAAGAACATATCAAGATCTGCCATGAAGTAAAATGCTGTCTGTATAGGATAATATCCATAAGTCTAAAAGGAAGACCAGTTAATACCACTATTATTCAAATTTACACTTCAACCACTAAAGCCAGTGAGGATGAAATAGAAGAATTCTACCAACTTCTTCAGTCTGAAATTGATCAAACATGCAATCAAAAT
>NW_006408519.1:13009392-13038402 GCF_000296735.1 Chrysochloris asiatica | reverse complement strand
ACTTTATTGTTCTCATGGGGAACCTGTACATAGACCAAGAAGCAGTTGTTCCAACAGAACAAGGAACACTGAATGGTTTAAAATTAGGTAAGTTGTGCACCAGGGTTGTATTGTTTCACCATACTTATTCAATCGACATGTTGAACAAATAATCCGAGAAGTTGGGTTATATGAAGAAAAACATGGCATAAGGATTGGAGGAAAATTTATTAACAACCCGTGATATGCACATGATACAACCTTGAAAGTGAAGAGGACTTGAAATACTTACTGATGATGATCAAAGATTACAGCCTTAGGTATGAGTTGTAGCTCAATGTAAATCCTCACATCTGGACCAATAAACAACATCCATATCAATGGAGAAAAGATTGAAGTTGTTAAAGACTTCATTTTGATCAGGTCAACCAGCAACCCTCAGGGAAGCAGCAGTCAAGAAATCAAACGACATATTGCATTAGGCAAATCTGCTTCACAAGACTTTTTTTTAAAGTGTTGAAGAGCAAAGATGTCACTATTAGGACTATCGTGTGCCTGACCCAAGCACTAGTACTCTCAATAACCTCATATACATGTGAAAGTTGGACCAAGAATAAGGAAGAACATAGAATAATTGATGCATTTGAGTTATGGTGTTGGAGGAGAATATTGAAAGTACCATGGACCGCCAAAAGAGCAAACAGATTTCTGTTGGAAGAAGTATAGCCAGAGTGCTCCTTGGATGCCAGGATTGCCAGACTCGTCTTTCGTACTTCAGACATATTATCAGGAGGCACCAATCCCTGGAGAAGGATATCATGTTAGGTAAGGTAAAGGATCAGAGATAAAAAGAAAACACTGAACTGATGGACGGGCATAGTGACAGCAGCAATGGGCTCAGGTGTAGCAATGATTGTGAGGTTGGCCCAGGACTGGGGAGTTTTTTGTTTTGTTGTACATAGGGTTGCTATGAGTTGGTACAGATGTGATGGCACCTAACAACTACAACAATAGATGAAGAACCTGCTTATAGATCAAAAGGCAGAATAACTTAAATAGAACAGAAGGATATTAAATGGTTTAAAATCAAGGAAGATTTGTATCAGGGTTGTATCCTTTTACCATCTATAAAAATGGTGTGGAGAAAGGCATCTGACCTCTTCTGACATCACAGGCAGAAAGGAAGAGAATCACCATCAGTATCTGTTAAAAGTCAATGGTTGTAGAATGAATTAAAAATATTCCTAACGAATCGGGCTGCGAACCTTAAGGTTAGCGGTTCGAAACTACCAGCCACTCCGCGGGAGAAAGATGAGGCTTTCTACTCCCGTAAAGATTTACACCCTCGGAAACCCTGTACAGGGTCGCTATGGGTTGGAACCAACTCGACGGCACTTAACAACAACAACAACATTCTCCCATTTACAGTGAAAGATATAAATCAGACCTATCTCCACCCTCTAAACTTCTTATCAATTCTGTCACCAACTGTTCTTCCTGTAGCAAGCACTCTCTACTTCTCAGCTGGGTTTGATCATTCATTGCAATGACCACACGGAACTAACTCACAGAGCAT
Source organism: Chrysochloris asiatica (assembly GCF_000296735.1). Lineage (NCBI taxonomy): Eukaryota > Metazoa > Chordata > Mammalia > Afrosoricida > Chrysochloridae > Chrysochloris > Chrysochloris asiatica. The sequence goes on along the minus strand of NW_006408519.1, from coordinate 13,036,847 downwards.
ACTCATGACCATGGGGTTTATTAGGGAAGTTAATAGGCTACAATTCAGGATTAGAAAGGTTCAGGATAAAGTTATTTGGTAAGGACAGCCTCTTCTCTCCCATGCTTGCAGGCATGTCTCTCTTTTGTCCTTGGCCTATAAGCCACAAGACCCCTTGGCCTTTGTCTTGCATGGACAGTGTTACAAAGATCTTTTAGCACGACTGATAAATGCCCAACGAGCACTCTTCTAATCAGCTATAAACCCTAGCTTAAAAACATTCAGCTCTAGATCTGTGTGTCAGCAAACATAGCTCTCCAGTTTAGTGCCCAGAGGCACCCTCTATGCAAAAAAACCTCAGGGTGGAAGGTGCTCAGAATCCCTTGTTCCTGGGTAGGGAAGTCATCTACTCTATCTCAGGGTCTGGCTTTTGGTTCTGCTGCTACTGCTCCTCTGCCACTCCTTTTTGCTCCTTGGTGTCACAGCTCTGTCTCCTAGGGAGATGAGGTTCAACAAGTAAGATTCCCCTTCTTGATTCTGAAATGGCTCTTTTTAAATTTAACAGGGTGGCAAAATTGCACAGTTTCCTCATCACAATTCCAAGTTTTTACAATCACAATTAGTCCTATTAACAAACATTCACAACTGAATTACATAATCCAGGCAACACTTTCTCTTATCCAGACCCATCAGTAAAAAATTGTTTGGTGGAAGTTACAAATACTCTGGCTAGAAAAACCATATGAATTAATTAATGGCACTACAACATCATCATTCAATTTTTATGCTGACCAAATAATCCAAGAAGCTAGAGTATGTGAAGAAAAATGTAATATCAGGATAGAAGGAAGTCTTTTTAGAAATCTGTGATCAGATGACACAACTTTGCTTACTAAAATCAAAGAGAATTTGAAGCACTCACTAATGAAGATAAAAGACTACTGCATTCAATATAAAGAATAAATAAATATAAAAAACCCAAAAATCCTCATAACTGGACCAATAAGCAACATCATGATAAACAGAAAATATTGCTACTGTCAAGGATTTTATTTAACTTGGTTCCGTAATTAACAACCTTGGAAACTGCAGCCAAGAAATAAAATGTCATACTATATGGGGGCAAATCTAGTACAAAAGGTCTCCTAAAAGATGTCACTTTGAAGACAGAGATGTGCTTGACCAAAGTCATGGTTCAATCGTCACATATACATGGGACAGTTGTTGTGGTTAAGTGTTTTCAAGGTGATTCTGACTCATAGTGACTCTGGGTTTCCAAGGAGCAGTTGGTGAGTTTGGACTGCAGACTTTGTGATTCAAAATCCAGTTCTGATCCTACAGGACAATACCAGGAGTCCACATGGGACATTAGGATAGTAAATAAAGAAAATTCAAAGGTTTTCCATACTTTGAATTCTGGTGTCAGTGACGAATATTGAATATACCACGGACAACCAGAAGAACAAAGGAGCCCTGGTAGCAAAGTGGGTTACAAGTTGAGCTGCTACCTGCAAGTTCAGGAGTTCAAATCTACCAGTCAGTCACTCTATGGGAGAAAGACAACGTTCTTTGTTCCCATGAAGATTTACATTTAATCCTATTAAGAGTCATTATGAGTTGTATCTGACTCCATGGCAGACAATCACCATCCCCAGAAAAACAAACCTATCTTTGAAGAAATAAAGTCTGAATGTTCCTTAGAAGAAAGGATGGTGCAATTTTGCTTCACATTCTTTGGACAAATTATCAGGAAGTCTGGTCCCTGGAGAAGAACATAATGTTTTTTGAATTAAGGGTCAGTGAGAAAGAGGATGGCCCTCAAAGTGATGGATCAACAACACAGTGGCTACAACAAAGGGTTCAAACATAGTAAGGATTATATGGCTGGTGCCATACCAAGTAGTTTTTCGTTTTGAAGATACTCATAGGATTACATGATTCAGCGAAGGATGTTAGCAGAATTCATTGTAATTATATATAAAAAAAAAAACCTTGAAGTTGTAGCATGGGTTTAAAATGAGCCATCTCTAGAAGCAGTAGTGAGGGAACTCATTACTATCAAGAAGAAAAATCCAGGACAAGAGCACATCATTTGGATCCTGATGTCCCTTCTTGAGCATTGAACCTCCTCTACACCAGGACAGAAGGCTGTGACAGCAGAGGAGTAGCAACAGCAGAATGAAGATCAGAACTCAGTGTAGTGAACTTCCAGTCAGTCATAGAGCAAGTAAAGCTATGTGACTTTGGACAGGAAGCTTACTTGTAGAATGCAGTGCCTCTAGGCACTGTAAGGTAGCTAGGTTTGCTGACCCACAGGGCTAGAGCTGAGTGCCTTCAGATTGAGGTTTATTGTGGAGTGGTATGTTCTATGGGCATTTTACAGCAGATGACTTGAACAATTGTGGCCTGATCATTTTCTTACCGTGTTTTGTAACCTGTTAACTTCTCTAATAAACCACCTAACTGTGAGTATTGTAAGACAGGGTTTTGGAAGGAATGCTTGGTGCCTCATATTTTTGCAAACATATACATATGCACATTATATGTATACACACTAAACATGTGGACACAATATGTATGGACACTATGTGTGCACATTATATGTGTGCGCATTATACGTGTGCACATTATACCAATGCACATTCACTATGAGTCAGAACTGACTTGACAGCTCTTAACAACAACAACATAGTTGAAATATGTTTTAATTCACTTCATTTGCTCCATTTGAAGAAAGAGAAAGACATTTAAGATACTTTCAGTAATCCAGTAGAATTATATCTATCTAAACTATTAGTGAGAGTTCAATAACTTTTTTTTTAATCTTTTTCTTTCTTTCTTTTTTGCCTATAAACAAAATATTTTGTAATGTTCTCTTCTTCATTGGGATGTGATGGTTGTTAAAGTCGTTTTATGCTTCTGGGACTTGTTCTAACTGATGGAAATAGAGCTGACAAAAATGGAAATGACTAAAATCATTCATATATCATCATCATAGGCAATTAGCTGTCATAAGAATTGCTCTGCCTCTGTGCTCTTAACAAAACCATAAAGTTTCCAACATGTGCTAGGCACTGATACAAATAGGATTAAAACTTGTGTGAAAAGCTTTAATTCACATGCCTCTATGTTATTCATATGAATGAAGAAATGATGAATAGAGTGGGAAAATGAACTAAAATGTATCCTTGTTATGTAGTCTTTTCACACTCAAATCATAATGTTCTTTAAAAGTGTATCATTTATGTAACCTCAGTATAAAACAGCTATACCATAATAGTGAGGCGAAAATAGGATTTTGCAGACCACATTGGAAAGTATCATTATAGTTCATAAGTCGATAGGAAACCTCCTGGAAAAGCTAACTCTTAATGCTACTTATGAAAGTTTTTTTCAATTCAAAAGTGATACCTATTTTTTTGCAAGGTGATGTTGGTTATAGAGGTACTAATGATAACAAAGGGTTTATGAATAGTTGCTGTTAATAATGGAAATGAGAGAACTTTCAAAATAAGTAGACAGAAAAAGGAAGTTCTTGAAAACCTGAGGAGGCAGTTGTTGAAAGCCGTGATCATTTGACTTTCTGTAGCCTGAACACATGTCTTTATTAGGAAGGCTCATGGCTAATCATGAATTTCAAGTCTATCCAGATAATATCAGGCTCTGCTTTGTTTATTATCAAAATATGGTGGAGATAAATGCTCTGCCTATTATTTTATTAGATGTGCCCATTATTCATTAAGTTGAACTTCATGATAACTAACCCAGCTGAAAAACTGAATGTAATAGTTTTGTCTTTTAGGTAAAATTTATGTCCCACCCTTTGTCAAGAGCTTAAAATTTCTGATTTTATATGCATTCATCCATTCCAATATTATTTGACTATTCTATCTACAAGTTCTTTTAAACACTAAAATAAAGAAGTAAACAAAAGTTTATCCTCTTAAAATTAAAATAAGAAATTACAGTATTTTTGGCTATGGTAATATCATAGATCCCACAGAATCTATGAACTTTTGGTTATAATATATTTGCACCCTGTGAAAGCAGAAGTGGGCTCAAGCCATAACAATTGTGAGGATGTCACAGGACCAGGCAGTGTTTCGTTGTGTTGTACACAGGGTCTCTATGAGTTAGAACTGACTCAACGGCAACTAACAATGACTAAAAAGGTGGTTATGGCTTGTGCAGTGCTGTGATGCTGGAAGCTATGCCACCATTTTAAATACCAGCAGGATCACCCATGGTAAACAGGTTTCAGCTGAGCTTTCAGACTAAGGCAGACTAGGAAAAGGAGATGCAGACAACCTCTGAATGATCAGCCACTGAAAACATTATAAATAGCCCCAGAACATTGTCAGATATAATACTGGAAGATGAGCGCCTCAGGTTGGAATACACACAGCATGAATGTGGAGAGTTGCCTCCTTGACTTAGAGTTGACCTTAATAGTATGGCTTGAGTTAAGTTATTGGGAACTTCATTCGCTGATGGAACACAACTCAAACAGAGAAGAATCCATTAATAAGTAGAATATACATTAATAATTAGAACATATAATATATAAAGTATGAACCCAGGAAAATTTTAAGTTGTCAAAAATTAAACGGAATGCATAAAGATCAATATCCTAGGTGTTAGTGAAGTGAAAGGGACTGATACTGTCCATTTTGGATCAGACAATAATATGGTTAACTATACTGGGAATGACAAACTGAAGAGGAATGTTATCACATTCATCATCAAAAAGACCGTTTAAAGATCTTTCAAGACAAAGCTGTCTGTGATAGAATGATAGTCATACAAAGAAAACCAATTAATACCACTATTATTCAAAGTCATGCACCAATCATCAAAGCAGTGATGATTAGATTAAAGAATTCTATCAATTTCTTCAGTCTAAAATTTATCAAACATGCAGTTAAAATGCATTGATAATTACTGGTGTTTGGAATGCAAAAGTTGGCAACAAAGAGGAAGAATCCATAGTTGGAAAATATGGCCTTGGTAATATTTAGAGCTGACGCTGGAAATTGCATCATAGAATTAAGCAAGACCAACAATTTATTCGTTGCAAATAACCTTTTTAAACACCATGAAAAGCAACCAAACACCTGTACCTCTGATAGAATACGCAGGAATCAAGTTGACTATATCTGTAGAAAGAGATAATGGAGAAGCTCAATATCAACAGTCATTCAAAGTCATGACTGTTGAACAGCCCATCAATTGCTCATATGCAAGTTCAAGCTAAAGCTGAAGAAAATTCAAACAAGTTCGTGAGAGCCAAACTATGACCTTGAGTATATTCCCTCTGAATGTAGATACCATCTCAAGAACAGATTTGATGCATTATACATTAATGACTGAAGACCAGAGTTGTGGGATAGCATCATACATGAAGAAAGCATGACTTTATACATGAAGAAAGCAAAAATCATTAAAAAGACAGGAAAGGAAGTTAAGTAAAAGTGAGTGTTAGAAGAGACTCAGATACTTGCTTTTGAGTGTAGAGAAGCTAAAGCAACTGAAAAAAAAAATAGAAATAAAAGAACTGAATAGAAAATTACAAAGGTCAGCTTGAGAAGACAAGGTCAAATATTATGATTAACTGTATAAAAAGCTGGTGTTAGAAAATGAAAAGAGATGAAAACACTCAACAGTTCACTAGCTGAGTGTACTAAAGAAAACATTCAAGATACAAGTGGTAATATTGCAGAATTATTTGGGAAAAAATATGGAATTACACTGGAAACACCAAAATAAGATGGAAAGAATACAGAGTTGTGCCCGCAAGTCTGTTCTAACTCATAGAAACCCTATATAGGGTTCCCAAGATGTAGATAATGGGTTTGAACTGCTGACTTTTACAGTCCAGTGTTGAATCTACAGCACCACACTAGGATAAAATAGTAGGGGGTTACAAAAAGGTAATGGAAAAATGGAATGAAAAGATAAGATTATTCTATGAAGTTTTTGAAGCCTCCTCATGTAATAAGACCTGGTAGGCATTTGAACCCACACACCAGTGGTTCTGTGGGAAAATAAGACCTCAAGATCAGTTCTCTAAAAGATTACAGCCTAAACCTAAGACTAAACCTTTCAAATCTGGAAAAGACCTTACTCTCATGACCTAATTTTCAGCCAAATGATAGGTATATGGGGAAAAGGAACAGTAACTTTGGTAAGGTATGCTCACCATCGACTGTTCAACCATTCAACATCAAAAGGGCAACATTTACCTTAAGGACAACATTGAGAAGGGATCTGAATGATGGGGGAATGGAATTAACCACAGGGAGGAAAAGAGAGAACTGTTTTTATATGGAGGGGATTGTAATCACTGAGATGAAACAAAGTGATTTATTGAATGTAAAACTTATGATCTTGTCTGTACACCTGAACAATAAAAAGTTAAAAAAAAAAAAAAAAGGATTACAGCCTAAGAAACCATATGGAACAGTTCTATAGAGTCAAGTGGAGTTCTGGTATGACAGGTAAGCTAGCCTAAAGGTCAGCAGTTGAAACCCAACCACTCTTTGGAAACCCTATACAGGGTCACTGTGAGTTGGAAATGACTTGATGGCACTGAACGAGAAGTCAAAATATATACAATGATATGCAACAATATAATTTAAAATATGATTAATACAGATAATTATATTTCAGTGAGATGAAAACCACAAGATTAATAGAATATATATGTACCTTCTCCACATTTTAAACACACAAACTGTATTTTTTGCCACAATACTTAACAGCTAGAGACTTGAAGACCCTCAAGTATTATGCAAATCATTATCATATTAAATACGTATAAAAACTATCTAAATGGGATAATACATTTTTCATTTCTCCGCTATTGACTTATAAACTTTTCTGTTATATAAGACAATAGTGAATTGGATTTTTGCCATAGTTACATATCAGTTTTTAATGCCATATCTTGGCATTTTTCCAGAAATTGCAGAGTAATTTCACAGTGAATGATTTAAAACCTTTTCAGTCCATATCACCTGGGAGCCACAACATGTGCAAATTTTGACCTTTTGAGTTACTCTCCAATGACACATTTTGAAACTCTTTGTCTTCACAAAGAAATAAGGAAAAATCATTTGCTATAACATTAAATTATCTCAGTGTCAGGTAGTTTTTGCTCATTTTAATAAAGTTTAATTTATGACTTTTTATTTTACCAAAAAGTGGGGATAGGGTTTGAAAGATCCTTAATTGTATTATTGGAAGAGCACAGGAAGTAGGCATTAAAAGAAAGAAGATAATTCAAAAACAACTGCCGAGATACATGTTGTTTTCCTCCTCCAAATTTCCCATGAGCCCACTAAACTTGGACCATATTCTCTACCATAGGTTCATGATTATTATTAAAATTTTGAGTCTCTTTGATGAAGATCAAAGCGCATAGCCTTTGGTATGGATTACATCTCAATGTAAAGAAAACAAAAATCTTCACCACTGGACCAATAAACAGCATTCTTATCTACGGAGAAAAGATTGAAGTTGTCAAGGACTACATTCTCCTTGGATCAATTATCAACACTCACAGAAGCAGCAGTCAAGAAATCAAATGACGTATTGCATAAGGCAAATCTGTTGCACAAGACCTTTTTAAAGTGTTGAAGAGCAAAGATATCAGCTTGAGGACTAAGGTGCGCCTGAACCAAGCCATGGTATTTTCAATAACCTCATATGCATGCGAAAGCTGGACAGTGACTAAGGAAGACCATAGAAGAATTGATGCTTTTGAGTTATGGTGTTGGAGGAGAATATTGAAAGTGCCATGGGCTTCCAAAAGAACCAATAGATCTGTCTTGGAAGAAGTGCATCCAGAGTGCTCCCTGGAGGCAAAAATAGCCAAACTTCGCCATACTTCAAATATATTGTCAGGAGGGACCAGTCACTGGAGAAGGATATCATGTTTGGTAAGGTGGAGGGTCAGAGTAAAAGAGGAAGCCCCCCAACGAGATGGATTGGCCAAGTGGCAATATCGATGGACTCAAGCATGGCAACAGTAGTGAGGTTGGCCCAGGATCAGGCAGTGTTTCATTCTGCTGTACATAAGGTCGCTATGGGTCGGTACTGACTCAATGGCACCTAACAACAACAACGAATATTTATTGGAGTCCTGGTGTGGCATTGTGGGTTAATGTGCTGACTGCAAAGTCAATTTGAAACTCAAGATCAGTGGTTCAAGTTTACCAGCCACTACATGGAAACCCTATACAGGGTCATCAGTCAGAACCAACTGGATGGCATTTAACTACAACACCATACATTTATTAGTGACTTTTTACTGGACTTGTCAATAGCTTTCTAGAAAACTCTACAATTCCACCTTAATATACTTCCCTTTAAGTTCCAGACACCAATGAAACCCAGTTTTCTATCAACCTCACCCACTGTTCTCTTTACATCTTATCTTTATTCTTTGTAATTTCCTTATTTTCCTTAATGTTGAAATACTCAGAGCTTATCCCTTGAACTTCTCTCTTTTCAACGATACTTTATTCCCTTGGTTTTCATTGAGGTATATGAGGCTTCTTGTTTAGTGCCCTGGAATCAGTGCTTACTCATATTGACCACATTGAATAGAGTTTCCAAGGAGTGGCTGGTGGTTAGCAGTCCAATGCTAAACCTGAAGTTCCACTTCAGGATTCCATATGAGGCTTTGTCAAATAACATTGCTACTACGGCTCTAGTTCATATACTCACGGGCTAGTTCCAAAGAAAACGCATTTAAACATAATCAGTGGATGGTTGCTGACAAGGCTTCTCATTAATATATTCATCTAAATCTCATTAGGGTACATTCAATAAATATGTCCAGAAGGAAAAATATTGTATTAGACCACAATTTTAAAAGTCATAAAATTTTTCACACAAACTGAGATAAAATTTAACAATTACAAGGGTTTGGAGGGAAGAGAAGGTAAATTACTGATGATGAGAGTTGTTTTTGTTGTGTGCTGTCGAGTTGGTTCTTACTGGTTTTAACTTTGCTGAGGGTGCCAGAGGAAGTCAAATCAAAACATTGGCTTCTGCAGAGACCTGCAAAAATTCAAGACATAGAGGTCAGCTCAGAAGGTTATGGTGACAGTTTTTGGAGATTCCTAAAGGAGGATCTCCACCAATTGGCCATGAGTTTGTTGTACTGTGCTATCTTGCCTCAGGTGGTGATGCTGAAAGCTATGCCACCAATATTTCAAATACCAGAAGGGTCACCCATAATGGACAGGTTTCAGCAGACTTTCCAGACTAAGTAGAATAGAAAGAAGGAAAGGAAGACCACTCCTGAATGGTTAACTTCTGAAAACATTATAAATAATAGGAGAACATTGTCAGATACAGAGCCAGATGATGAGCCTTTCAGGATACAAGGTACTTAAACAAGACTGGGGAAGAACTCCCACCTCAGAGTAGAGTTGACCATGATGATGTGATAGAGTAAGCTTTCTGCGCCTCCATTTGTGATGAGGCACAACTCAAAATGAAACAAACAAACAAACAAACAAAATGACAAAAACAACAAAACAGCTGAAAACATCCACTAATAACCTGAATGGAGAATGTAAGAAATAAGAAATTAGACAAAATTAATCAAAAATGAAATGGAACACATAAAGATCAATATCCCAGATATTAGTGAGCTGAAATAGATTGAAATTGGGCATTTTCAATCTGACAATAATATAGTTTACTATGCCATAAGCAAAAAATTGAAGATAAATAATGCTGCATTTATTGTCAAAGAGGACATTAACAGATCTATCTTGAAGTACACAGCTATTTGTGACAAGAAAATATACATATGCCTATAAGGAAGACCAGTTAATACAACTATTATTCAGATTTATGCACTAAACACAAAAGCTGGTGTTGATGAAATTTAATTCTACCAACTGGCTAAGTCAAAAATTGCTCAAACATACAATCAAGATGCATGGATAATTACTGGTGATTGAAATGTGAAATTTGGAAGCAAAGAAGAAGCATCAATAGTTAGAAAACATGGCATTGTTGCTAGAAATGATGCTGGAAATCATCTAATGAAATTTTGCAAGGCCATTCATTGTAAATATCTTTTCAAAACAACACCTCACCAAACAAACAAGAATGAAAACACAACATACCAATATCTTTGGGACACAACGAAAGTGGTATTGAAAGGACAATTTATTGCAATAAATGCACACATCCACAAAGAAGAAAGAACCAAAACTAACACATTAATACAACATCTACAAGAATTAGAAACAGACCAACAGAAGGAACCTACAGTCACCAAAAGAAAAGAAATAATAAAGATAAGAGCAGAAATAAATGAGATAGAAAACAGAAAAACTAGAGAAAGAATCAACATGACAAGAAGCTGGTTCTTTGAAAAGACTAATAAAATTGTCATTTTAATAATATCACTACTGATCTTTTAATCTGAATAAGCATTTGTTAAAACATCAGTAGTGATATTATTAAAATGAGACCCTATACAATCTATACCCACTCATCCTATTATTAGAGATGAGATGCAGTCATTTGGGCTATTTTGTCCAAACCAAGAGTCCTTCCCAAATATTTGAGAAGTAGCAGAAATTCTGAGAACTTGAGATAAAATTGTAGATAAATTTATGAGGCTAAAGGGATTCAAAATTTGACTTCAGGGTCTACTAAAGGGGTTTAATAGTAAAATTTCCAGGTATTGGGAATAGGTTTCATCCATCTAACATTCTATTACTAAAATCAATTGCTAATTTACACAACCTTTTAATGTAATTGATAGTATTAAGGTATGTGTTTTTAAAATGTTGAAATGACAACCATAGTCTATCTGGTATGCATTTATAAAAAGAGAATGTATCTTCATGACATTTTTGTTTCGTTTGAAGATCATGATCTCATGGATGTTCTCAATCAATTGGCTTAGTGCTCTTTCCCGATGCTTCTGTTCTTCCTCCTGATTTGTTGTCTGCTAATCTAAAGTAGCGTAGTGGTTACGAATCGGGCTGCGAACCTTAAGATAAGCGGTTTGAAACTACCAGCAGCTCCGCTGGAGAAAGATGAGGCTTTGTACTCCCGTAAAGATTTACACCCTCGGAAACCCTGTACAGGGTCGCTATGGGTCGGAACCGACTTGATGGCACTTAACAACAACAATAACAATCTAAACTTTGGTCTGCTAATCTTTAACTTTTAAAGGCCACTCACACTACAACAAGTCTACAATCACCAGGATTATCAAAGGAAAGAGAGTCAAGAATCACAGTACAAAATACTGCCACCATGTACACGCGCCTTCTGTGTCATAGGACCAGAACTATATGTTGTCCAGCTATGATTAATGAACAGTTTGACCAAAGATCCTATAGAAGAATCTTTACCAAAAGTGGGAAAAAAACATAACAGAACTTCAAATTTCCACTAAAATACAGAATTTTTGGAGCCATGAATGTTGAATTAGCCATAGTAACTATTGCCCTGAGATGACCTTTAAACAAGAAACAGCAAACCAAAACTTTTCTGGGAAATCTGCTTTGAGCCAAAGAAAAGTATAGACTTATTCATAAAGCATTTCTGCCTTGAGAATTGTGCTCACACCATATATGAAAATCAGTTTTGGATGGATGGCAGCTATAAATAAGAAAAGCAAATGAGTGAAGGTTTGAGAAAATTATATGAAGAAAATATAATAGACAGTGCACACATAAATGTATTTTAAAGGAAATTAAAAATAAATAAAAATCAAGGGAAAGGTGTGCTATATTAAAATTACAAATTTCTTTCACAAAACAATGCATTGCCATCAAGAAACTGAAAAGATATACAACACAATGTGAGGAAAATAATTTACAAAATAAAACTCTAAAAAAGGATATTGTTGTTGTTGTTAAGTGCCGTCGAGTGGGTTCCGACCCATAGAGACCCTGAACAGGGTTTCCAAGGCTGTAAATCTTTACGGGAGCAGAAAGCCTCATCTTTCTCCCAAGGAGCAGCTAGTAGTTTCGAATGGTTGACCCTGTGGTTCGCAGCCCAATTTGTAACCACTACGCTACCAGAGATAGAATATAAAATCAATAAGATAAAGAAAAGAAAAGAAAAATGAACATCCATAAAAATGTGCTTCACAAAAGTGTAGCAACATGCAACAAGTGCAGGATGAAAGAGGGCAGGCTAAGGATTTTGCAGTTGAATAAAAGAGAAAGGAAGCAGGGACTGGGATCATATTAGAGAAAAAGTGCAAGAAAAACTACCAACAACAAAGGGAAGGAACCATAACAGCCAACCACCAAGGAAATAGAAAGGAGTAGCACCTCATCAAGAAGCCTGCACACCTTTACTAAAAATCAAATAAATATTTCTTCCCTTTATTAAGATATACTTAGTGAAGGGCATAATCAGATCTGCCCCTGGAGGAGGGCATCTGGGACCAAGAAGTGAAAATTGTACTCAAACCTCCAACTCTAAAGGGTCTGTTCCACTCTTCTGGGAACACTTTATGCTATAATAAATTTAGTTCTTTGCTGAAGATTTTGGTCTGCTAATCTTTATCTTCTAAACTTGACATCTTGGTGCCGAAGCTTGGTAAAGCTGGCGAAGGAAAGAACATGGATTCATTGTGCCTTGCTAACAACTGCTCTCAGACATTCTGGTGCACTCTACTTTGAGAACGTATTTTCCCTTTACCAGTAACCTGCTCGTGCTTTCGAGTCAGCTTGTGCAGGTGTCTTATTTGATCATGGTGGAGCTCACCTTGCTCCAGTTTTTTGTCTGTGGTGAATGAGATGACTTCTGAATGATCCAGCCAGGCAAGCCTAGGACTTGACCACGATTGAGATACTGGCTGGAGGGGTGTGTGTCAGGTTGACATAACTGCCTTGTACATTTTGTGTGTGATTCTCTGTCTGAACTGTCTCCCTCTCTTTTGTCTTTCTCTTTTTCACTTCAGGATTTTAGGAATCACCGGTTCTATTCTGGGGTTTGAAGATAAAGAGGCACTCCCTCCCTCTGATCCAAGAGATTGAGTAATCTCATATGAGTGTTAGATTTGTGTAGAAGTGTTATTTATCACACCAACAACATATAGCATACAAACAACATACAACATACATACAACAACCATAACCCCACTCATGGCCTGATTTTAAGTTTGCATTAGACTTTTTCTAAAATTACTCTCCTGAAGAACTACATATGTGTCTTAAAAAATAGAATGAGTGAACAGACGGGAACCGTGTTTGAGTGCACCTGTTATATCATGGCACAGAGTAAGAGACTCAGTCCTGGATCTCAGGAGAGCAAGTTTATTCCCAGCAGATAGAGTATCAGCTATTGCTTAAACCACTCTGACCCCGAGTGCTTGAAAAAGTGAGCTTATATACATACAGGTTGGTTACATATGGGTGTATACGCAGGTGTTGTTAGGTGTAGGGTGAAAATTTTTCAGCTAAATGCTTTTCCTGTTATTCAATTTTGCAAGACTTGTTTCAGCTTTGCGGTTTTCCTGTTATATGCACAGAGTGGCCAGGGGGATACATGTTGATTTTTGTCTAAGGGGGAAAGGGGAAGGGCAGGAGGGTCCCAGGTCTGCTACACACCAACTGCACTTAACAACAACAGCAAAATGGGAGCAGGTAAATTGGAAGGAATGATAACTGTCCATTGTATAGCAGGTTCTCTGAAATCTTGGTCCAAATCCAGACACATTGCAGAGTTTGGCAATTCTATGAATTCTTCTGACCCTGTGGAAAGAAAGTAATTAGCAAGAATTCTGAAGTGCTTTTTTACTTGATGCCTGATCCAGAGGGCTCTACCAGTCCATGACCTGAGATATAAACGTGGGTCATAATTTATGGAAGAGGGCAAGGGAAGAGTGAGCACCTGCCACACAGAAAGCCTTGACTGAGAGCCCAGAGCTGTTCCCACCAGACAAATGGAGGCATGGCTTACACAAGTTCGGCTGGCAAGGGGAGGACACTACCTTATCTCTGAGATGAACCTGAAAGTTCTTACTCTGGAGATTGAGACGTCAACTCCAAGGAGATTTGATTTCCTTTCTTCCATTCTTCAGGAGAGGACAAAACATCTCCCTCCTCAACAACAGCCCCTCAAGTGCCTTCTAAAGAAGTATAACCCCTCAGATTTGACAGCCTCCCAAAGGCCAAATTAGTCAAACTGTGTCATAAAATCTAGCTCCCATATACACTTCTGGATGGGGAAGTGTGGGCCTTGAACAGAAGTTTAAATGACAATACCATCCTCAACTTAGATTTATTTTGCAGGAGAGAACAATTTATTTTTGCAGGTCAGCAGTTCCATTTATGCAGGCCTCTATGGATTTAAGACACAAGCCTCAGCACTTGTTCCCCGACTTTACCCCTCCCTCCTGCCTCTATATGAAGTTACCTGGCAGGGAGGAGGAGTAAAGAGGTCCCCTTTAGTACGGCTGATTTAAAGACACGCAAGAAAAGGTTGGTAGTTTCTCGGTAGACACTAGAATATTTACAGAGAAGTTTGAACAGTTAACTAAGGCCTTTGAGATGACCTAAAGTAACTTAAATGTCCTGCTGTCCTACTGCTATAGTGTGGATTAGGAACAATGCATTTTAACTATAGCCAACATCAGCCAGACAGACAGCATGCCAACAACCAGAACCTAAAGGCAAGTAACATCTCTGTCCCTGTGCAAGACCCAGAAGAAAAATACCAAACAGGCCCCACTGGGCTGTGAGGAGGGACACCTGGGACTACATACAAACTTGCTTAATTGAGGACATGAAAGAAATACAGATTAAACCTGTCAACTACTACTAAATGACAGAATTAGTCCAGCAGAAGAGGGAAAACCCACTGGCCTTCAAAGGAAGACTGGTAGAGGCACTCCAGAAGTACACTAATATAGACTCAGAATTACTGGAGGAAAGGTTGGGTGTGAACACTCATTTCATAAATCAGTCAGTCCTGATGTCTGCAGACAACTTCAGTGATGAACACTTTGGCTAGAAGATGATCTTAATGAATGGTTAAAGTTGGGTACCATGGTGTTTAACAACCATAACCCAGAGGAAACCGATAAAGGCCACCAAATAGCTAAAAAAAATTGGGTGTGTATTGTAGCCAACCTAACCAGTTCAACAAGTTGTTCTTGTTGTTAAGTGCCATCAAGTAGGTTCCAACCCACAGTGACCCTGTATAGCATTTCCTAGAAGCAACTGGTGAACTTAAACCACAAACCTTGCAGTTCAGATGGCTTTGCAGTCTGGTGCATTAACCCACAGTGCCACACCAGGACTCCCTAGTTCAACAAGAGGTGGCAGGAAATAGGCAATTATGTGTCATGGCTGGAGGGAAGTACAGTAAACAAAGAAAGTAAAAAGTCGTTCTGCCCCACTTGATTCCAGTGTGGAGCCCTGGACCACCAGGCCCAGGACTGCCCTGAGCAACCAAAAAAAGAAATAATAATAAACACTTCAGATTCAGAGTAATGAGGCACTGGCTCATTCCCTGCTCTTGCCATTGAAGTTCTATTGAAGGAGCCACGAGTCACCCTAGAAGTTGCCAGTAAGCCTGTCACTTCCGTGTTTGACCTAGGAGTAGCTTATTTAGTTCTAAAAATATTTTGTGGCCGCCTGCCTTCCTCCTCTAGAGTAGTTGCTAGCATAGATAGACAATCTACCCATAGGTATTTAACTCCTGCTCTGCTTTGTAGCTAGGAAATAGTTCTAGTAGTGCATGATTCTTTATAATTCCTGAATCGCCTAGCTCAGTGGGACAGGACTTCTTGTCTAAAGTAGGAACAGTTTTAATATACTTCCAACAAGAACATATTCTAATCTTGACCAAGAGCATATGCTATCAAATAAAAGAATGGTCCCCTTTACTTAGCTAGTTTTTACCCCTTTTATCCCCCACAGTAACTATATTAATACTTTTAGTCTTTAGGCCTTGCTTATTTAATCTGTTAGTTAAGGTCTTCTTTTACAGAACACAAGCCTCCCAGGTAAGGATAATGATGCTACAAGAATATCAGCCACTTCCACACCGGCATAGCTCCAGAAACTGAAACACAATTGTGCCCCCTAGATTCCTCAACTCAAAATTTCCTACTTAACCCTTCTACTGCATAGGGAAAGAAAGGAAGAAATCAGACCCCCAAAATAGGTAGGAATACAGCACATACCAGCAGGAAGTAGCCAGAATGGTCATTGTCCACATTTCCTTAATGAATTTAGAGTTCTGATCTCTTCAGTGGGGGAATGACAAGTGCAGGGTGAGAGGGAGGTGACAGGGTAAGATTTGGGCTGATGAATAAGGGGAAAAGGAAACAAGGCCTAGGACTGCAGTAGTGAAAATAATACCAGGTGTAGGAATACAATCAACCACATAAGGAAAAGAACCGTAACAGCCAAACCACCAAGGAAACAGAAAGGAGTAGTACCTCATCAAGAAGCCTGTACAACTTTACTAAAAATCAGATAAATATCCCTTTCCTTTATTAAGATGTAATCAATGAAGGGCATAGTCAGACCTGTCTCTGGGGGAGGGCATCTGGGACCAAGAAGAGAAAACTGTACTTAATGCTCAAACGCTTGGCCCTAAGGGGTTTGTCTCTCACTGGTGAGGTAGACCTGCCCCCACTCTTCTGTGGACCTTCTATGTGATAATAAACTTAAAGCTTTGCTGAAGATGTTGGTCAGCTTATCTTTATCTTGCTTCACAAGGAGATAGGACTTGATAACCTATCTCTCTCCTACATTCAACCAAGTCTCAAGTCTAGGGCTTCCCACCCTGTGAACTTGACAACATAGTTTCAGCAAATATGAAAAGATACCTAAAAATATAATCTAGGGAAATACAAATTAAATCCATAAGGAAATAACACTGCATTTCCTCCAAAGAGCTAAATCAAACCTTCATGTATTCTTAATGAAAATTGTAAAAGCCTATTTGTGATAGCTAATGGTTTCATGCCCCATTCCCCCTTGATTTCCTACTGTACCAATCCATACAGAATCCTTAGTGATGTTAGTTATCAATTTTAATAATAAAATAATATGTGATAAATACAGTTGTAAAATTATCAAGTATAGTATTACTTCATTAGTACAGATACTAACAATAAAATTATATTGTAAAATATTTCTACTTGGAATTGCAATATTCTTAGTTACAGCATTATTAGTAACTGTGTGGAAACCTTTTTATGTTTTTCTCCTTCTTTTCCTTTAATTATTACTTCATTCTCAAAAAAAGTCATTGCTATAAATATACAAATACTCATTATCTCACTATTATAACAAAAGCACCAGAAGATTAAAAAAATCAGAAACTATTAAAACATCAAAAAACTGACAGCAACAAAAAACAACAGGACAGCCTTATAGCACATCCCGACAAAACCGGGCGATTGGAAGCTGATAGAGTCCTGGTGTGGTGCTGCCGGATAAGAATTGGACTGCTAACCATAAGGCCTGTGGTTCAAACCTACCAGCTGCTCCTCAGAAATCTTACATAGGGTAGCCATGACTCAGAACCAACTCAAGAACACTTAACAACAACTAATCTTTTACATAAATATAAAGCAAAGTTAAAAATTTAAAACCAATCTATAAAATTTCAAAGCAAAATAGAACAAATAAATCTATCTTTTGAGTTGTGGAATAATCACACAGGGAGGAATTATTTCAAGCAAATTTAAAATGCAATAATTTCTACAACCCTAGTGGGATATACCCTGAGGACAAAAAGAACTTAAAAATGTGAAATGTTTTCACTATTCACGTTGTTTCTGGTATGCGTCTATTATTATTCTGAAACCATGGTGTGTGCATTGTGAGGCAAAATAAATGAGTAATTATGTTTATGACATTGGGAACCAAAATTTTCATTGTGGAAAAAAGGAGATATAAATGTAAATGGAATACTTTAAGAAAATCTTATAGGCAAGAATTTTAATAAGAACTTCCAGCATGAACCCATGTTGAGTTTAATCTTAAGTATATTTTCTCTCTCTCCATACACAAACATATACTTCCTCATTTCTTTTCTATGATAACAAAAGGGCTTTAAAACTGTGACCAAAACATCAGCAAAACATTCTGTTGCCCACATTACTGTTACTGTTATTTGCTAACAGTTGTGGTTGTTTTGTTAGCTCTGTTAAGTCAATTTCCATATATGGAAATGTCATTCATGAAGAATATAACTGAACTCAATAGATTTCTAAGGATCATTAGCTCTGATGTTCAAGGTATTTCTAAATGGGTTTGAATAGCCCAACCTTCCATTACTAGTTTGGCACTTAACCATTTACCCTATCCAAGGATTCTTTGTTGCCACATTATGGTCTCTAAATAACACTTCTCACTGAAAAACAAAAAACAACAAACTAGATCTCCATGGTGCAATACCATTGGAAATTGGAATAAATTTTAAGTCAATCTAAGAAATCTCTCTACTGAAAAAAATGGAGGGAAATTGAGCACCATTAAGATAAATTACTGTGGTAAATGGGAACACATCAAATATGTTTAGATTCATAAGTTCTTAATGGTATTTAAACAAACAAAAACAAATATTAAAAAATGTTCAAAGAATGTTTTTGGAAAATGCCACACATACCAACTCATTAGGAGCGCTGGTAGCGTAGTGGTTACGAGTAGGTCTGCCAACAGCAAGGTCAGCAGTTCAAAACTACCAGTGGTTCTGCGGGAGAAAGATGAGGCATTCTGCTCCTGTAAAGATTTACAGCCTCAGAAACCCTGTTTAGGGTCACTATGAGTCGGAACCTACTCCACGGTACTTAACAACAACAACTAACTCATTATTTTGAAACCTGGCAATCGAAATAAAATAATCAAGTGTCTACACAGCCTTTCCTATAAGTACTACAGCTGACCCTTGAACTATGTGGGGGTAGAGGAATCAACTCCAGCACATTAAAAAAATATGAATGCTGCTTTGACTCCTTAAAAGTTTAACTACTAATAGCCTGCTGTTGACTAGAAGAGTCACTGATAGAATAAGCTGTTGATTAACACATATTTTGTATACTGTATGCATTACATATTTCAAACACATAAAGCTTCATTTTCAATATAAAATATTGTATTTTGAAAAAAGTGCAATGTTTTGAGTCTGCAGTCATAGCTTCAACAATAGCTTTAAGAATTTCCTTATGCTAAACTCATTTGTTATGAAATGGCAACTGCTGCTTTAGACCTCTATATATGATACAAGCAATTCAATTTTTCCTTGTAGTGTCATAACCTCTCTGCTTCTTAGGAGAACTTTCAGCATCACTAGCATGCTCCATATGGACTCCATGGAATTCTTTTACAGTATTAAATTGAGTATGATTAAATCATGTCTCTGTGATCAATAGGTGACAGTAGACAGTTTCTCTCACTGATTCATCTTAGTCTTGTAAGGGTGCTTTGAAAAAAAAATCAATTTTGAGATCAGATACCAAATTTTCAACAAAACTCATGTAGACGTCCTTTCAAATCATTGAAGTTTTGCATAGTGCCCTACATAAAACAAATTTTAGATGGATCAAGTGTTTTCCAAAAATTCTAGGAACCAACAAAGATGAATTCAATGTAGAAATTCAAGTTCAGAAGATAATGGTGGCTGTTTTTTTCAGTCGGTTTTTCTGCTTTCATTTATCTTATTCTCTACCATGAGGTCAGCATTTCAAACCTACCAGCTGCTCCTTGGAACCCTGTACAGGGTCACTATGAGTCTGAATCAACTCTATGGCACTTTAACAGTAAATTTGAATTATAAGTAAAGTTTGACTCTGAATCAGTTCACTAATGACTGTGAATCTGTTTCAAAAAACAACTGTATTATAATGCAAAGACACCTTAAGGGAAATTTAAATACTGATGGGTAATTAATTGCATTAAGAAAATTTTATTTAATTGTAGTGCTTATTACCCTTAAGTTTCAAAATAAAAGAGTTTGTCTTTAAGATATACAGATCTATATTTACATGTGTGTGTTAACAAAACAATGGACAACAGTATATGATAAAGAAAAATGGAAAAGAAGTTGATGAAACAAAATTGGCTAAATGTTGATAGCTCTTAAGGTCAATGACGAATATATGTTGTTGTTAAGTTCCATGTAGTCGGTTCCAACTCATAGGGAACCCTATATAGTGTTTCCAGTAGTGGCTAGTGGGTTTGAACTGTCAATCTAGTGGTTAGCAGTCCAGTGCTTATTCTACAGTGCCACACCAGGATTAAAAGATGAGTAAATAGCAGTTATATTTTATTATACTCACTACTTAAATATTTTAAATATCTTATTAATGTTTTTGTTGTTAAGTGCCACAAGTTTGTTCTGACTCATAGCATCCCTGTATAGAGTATCTGTGAAGTGGTTGATGAGTTTGAGTGGCCAACCTTGAGGTTCAAGGTTCAACTTTATAGTCCAGTGCATTGTTGTCCAGCACCATTCGAGGACTCTATCCTATTAATACGCATTAAGAAAGGAAATCCTATTTCAGAAATTTTGCAAATATTAAAGAGAAAAAACAACAACTATGAAATGAATAGCATAGATGTGTGAGATAATGTGATACTATATAACTTTGGCCAGCTTTGCAAAACAAAGTTTAATTTGTTTTGATGACATTTAGCTGGGGTACAGAGTATACTACAAGTAAGCCACATAATGAAATAAGGTAACAGAAAAAATAATACTCTTAAGAAAGTAAAAAAATAAATGGGGTTTTTATGCTGTTGTTCGGTGACTCTTATGTCAGTTTGTTATACTCTGATAATTTATATGTTGCTTTAATACTGGAAACTACAACCCTGTTACTTAAATGCCAGCAGAGTTACCCATGGTAGACAAGTTTCAGCTGAGCTTCTAGACTTAGACAAGGAAGGAGAGCTGGACTAGTGTTAGCCACTGAGCATCTTATGAATAGCAGTGGAATGCTATATGGTATAGTGCTGGAAGATGAGGCCCTCAGTTTGGATGGCAAAATATGACTTCAGAAGAGTTGCCTCGTCAGTATCGGGAAAACTTTATTGATGTGGATGGAGCAAAGTTTTCGGGACCTTCATTTGTTGATGGGGAACAAGTAAAATTGAGAAGAAATAGTTGCAAATGTCAATAGGAATGTATGAAATGTGAATCTAGGAAAATTAGAAGTCATCAAGACTGAAACTGATAATCAGGCATTAGTGAGATGAAATGGATTGATATTGGTTATTTTAAATCAGACAAACTTATGGATTACTATGGCAGTAATGACAAATTCAAAAGGAATGTCATCACAATCATCAGCAAAAAAAGCATTTACAGATGTATTTTGAATTACAACGCTGTCTGTGATATGATAATATCGATTGTTCTACAAGGAAAAGCAGTTTATGCAAGTATTATTTAAATTTACACACCAGCCACTAAAGTCAATGGTGAGGAAATAGAAGAATGATACCAACTTTTTCAATCTGAAATTGATCAAACATGCAGTCATGATGCATTCATAATTACAAATGATTGCAATACAGAAGTTGGAGAAAAAGAGAAAGGATTAGTAATTAGAAAATACAGCCTTGGTAATAGAAATAACACTAGAGGTAGCTGATACAATTTTGCAAGACCAATGAATTATTCTTTGAAAATATCTTTTTGCAACAATATAAACAACAACTATATACCTAGAATTTACCCGATGAAACTCACAGGAATCAAATAGACATCTATGGAAAAAAACAACAATGGAAGAAGACTATCTATCGTTAGATACTATGGCATCAGCTCTGGCTCATAGCGAACCTACGCACAACACAATGCAATACTGTCAGGCTCTGTACCTTCATCACAATAGCTTCTATTCTTGAGCCCATTGTTGCTGCCACTGTGTCAATCCATCTTCCTCTTTGTCACTAACAATCTACTTTGTTGTTGTTAAGTGCCATCGAGTCGGTTCCGACCCATAGCGACCCTGAACAGGGTTTCCGAGGCTGCAAATCTTTACGGGAACAGATGGATTGATGTAGTAGTGGCAGTAATGGGCTTAGGCATAGCAATGATTGGGAGTTTGGCAGAGTACCTGGCAATGTTTCATTGTGTTGTGTCTAAGGTCACTAAGATTTGGTACCTACTCAAGGGTACCTAACAACAACAATAACTGCTTGGCTGAAAGTTGGACCATGAGTGTGATTCCTCTCTAGAACTGAAGAGTACTTGATGACCATTGTCTCAAATTTCTCCATTCTTTTTCTGACCAGTAAGCCCAGCCTTTTTTTTTTTTTAAATAATTTTGAGTTTTCTTCTATATATCCTGCCCTTTCTATATGGGACCCTCTAATGTGATTCCTTTCACAGCAGTTGATAGTGGTAGCTGGATACCATCTAGTTCTTCTCCTCTCAGAGTTGTGGAAACTGGCATTTGTATGTTCCATTACTCCGTTGGACAAATTGATTAGAAGCATCTTCATTTCTCTTCTCTCTTCTGCACATGTGCAGAAGAATGTGCCTATACAGTCATTCATAAATTTTAAACCCCACATGTTACACACAAAAGTAGGATGTAGAACATTGTCTCTGTGGATTCTGTTATGCCATAGAGCATGTTGTCCTCTGAGACTATGGCCCTGAGTCACCAGTCTCAACTACTCATTGTCTTGAGGTGTTTAATAATATCTAAGAAGTTTTCATATTTTTACCTGCTGTATGCTCTACCATATTCATAGTTGTATTTGCAGGAAAGGTAAATACTTATGTACCAATATCCTCTTTCAAATCTTTATATCTCTGTGATATATATACATTCCACTCTTCCTCCCATACCCATTCAACATGCTTCTATTTATCTACTCACAAAACAGTGTTTTTCAAGGTTGTATATATATATATAACTATTTATCTCTCACCTTTAGTCATTATATATATTCCTGTGTCTTCACCTGTGTTCATCATTGTTCTGTCAACCTCCCTCTTCTTATATATTGTCCTTCTTGTATATTGCCCTCTCCATCCCCCTAGTTACTATGTATCTACCCTCTAGCCATTGAACTACTTTCCCTTCTCTCCCACCCCTGACAACCATCAGAGAATGTTCCTTTTTTTCTTTTTCAAGCTCATATATTTGTGGGATATGTAAGTATATATATATATATATATATATATATTGCACTCTTCCTTCCCTGCCCATTCAGTCCATGTCTCAATTCATGTACCTACATACACAGCACTGGTGTTCCAAGGTTGTGTATATATCACGGTTTACTTGTATCCCTCTTTGTCCATGCATACTTCCCTATGTCTTCACCTGTCTTCATTATTCTTCTCCCACCATCTCTTTTCTTGTAGATCATCCCGATCATCCTCCCCCTTCTTGTATATTGCCTTTCCATCACCCAATCTAACATGTGTCTACCCTCTAACAAGTGAAGTACTCTCCCTTCTCTCCCACCTCCAGTAACCATTAAATAATATTTATTTTAGTCTGGAAACCTTTTTATAAGTTTTTACAATGAACTTGTGTCATACAACATTTGCCCTTTTATGATTTACTAATTCCACTCAGCATAATGTCCTCTAGGTTCACCCAAGTTATGAGGTTTTTCACAGATTCATCTTTATTCTTTACCTTTGCATATAGTATTACATTGTGTATGTGTACCAAAGATTATTTAAACATTCTTCCAATGTTGGGTACTTAGGCTGTCTCCATCTTTTTGCTATTGTAAATAGTGCTCAATGAACATCGGTGTGCATGTATCTACTTGTGTCCTGGGTCGTGTTTGTTATAAGATATATACCAAGTAGTGGGAATTCTGGGTCATAAGGTATTTCTTGTTCCAACATTCTAAGGAAGCATCATACCATTCTCCAGAGTGGTTGAGTCAATTTAAAGTCCCAGCTGTAATGTATGAGGGCCCAAATCTCTCCACACTCTCACCAGAATTTGTTGTTTTCTTTTTTTCTTTCTTTCTTTCTTTCTTTCTTTCTTTTTTTTTTTTATGAACTTCATTATTAAGGCTGGTGTGCGATGATATTTCATTGTTGTTTTTATGTGCATCACTCTAATGTACTGACCTTGTTTTGACTGATGATATTGATATTTTCCATTGTCTTTTCCCACAAATATAGTCAATTTGATTGCTGTGCATTCCATTTTGGGAGGTCTATATGTATAGTTGCATTTTATGATGTTTAAAATAGGTGTTTGCAATTAATATATCTTTGGCATTGCAAAATTCTAGCATACAAGACTCAGCATCATTTCTATCACCAAGGCTATATTTTCCAAATACTGATTCTTACTCTTTGCTTCCAACTTCTGCATTTCAAACACCAGTAATTATTAATGAATCTTGACTGCGTATTTGATCAATTTCTTACTGAAAAAATTGGTAGAATTCCTCAATTTGACCATCACTGGCATTAGTCATAGGTCTGTAATTTGAATAATAGTGGCATTAACTGATCTTCCTTTTTTAATTGTTGTTATTAGGTGTCTTTAAGTGGGTTCTGACTAATAGCAAACTTTTGCTTTTCTAACTCTAGGTCTTTGTACATTTCATTATACTACTTTGTCTTCTTGAACTGCCCTTTCACATTTTCTATTCAACTCTTTACTTCCTCATTTCCTCCACTTGCTTTAGGATATCTGCTTGAGAGAAGTTCTTCCTTATTGGATTATCACAGATGGCATTGTACTTCAAGATGAATTTTAAAATGTTCTTTTAACAATGAACGGGATGACATTCTTCTTCATTTTGATGCTCCTGACATAGTAAATCATATGACTGTTGGTTTCAAAATGGCCAATACCATTCCATTTCAGTTCACTAATGTCTAGGATATCAATTTTTATGTGTTAATTTCATTTTGTACAACTTCTAATTTTCCTAGATTCATACTTTATACATTCCATGTCACAGTTATCAATGGATGTTTACAGTGGTTTAGTCTCATTTTGAGTTGTACTACATCATGAAGGTCTTAAAAGTTTTGCTCTATTCATGTTATTCTGGTCAACTCTATTTTGATGAGGCAGCTATTCCTCAGTTGTATTTTAAGTGTCTTTTAATCTGAGGACTCGTATTCCAGCACTGCATCTTATAATGTTCCATTGTTATTTCTTCTCTGTGGTCTGTCTTGGACACTAAGTGTGGCACTGTGGGTTAACGTGCCAGACTGCAAAGCCATTTGAACTGCAAAGTCAGTAGTTCAAACTCACCAGCTGCTCCTCGGAAACCCTATACAGGGTCGCTATGGGTTGGAATCGACTTGACAGCACACAACAACAACAGTCTGTCTTAGTCTGGATGCTCTGCTGAAACCTATCCACCAAGAACGACCTTACTGGTATTTAACATACCAGTTGTATAGCTTCCATCATCACAGAAACATTCAAGTCACCACAATATGACAAACTGGCAGATGAATGGTGGGAAAGAAACTATGGGAAATACCAATATCATCTGCCAAAACAAGATTATGAGCCTACTGTGGAACAGACCATTAATTGCTCATATGCTAGTTGAGGCTGAAGATGAAGAGAATGAAAGCAACCATATAAGAACCAAAATGCCAGTGTGAGTATGTTGCTGCTATTAAGTGCTGTTGAGTCAGTTCTGACACATAGCAACCCTGTATAGGGTTTCCAAGGAGCGGCTGGTGAATTTGAACCACAGACCTTGTAGTTCAAACTGACCTTGTTTGATAAAAGCACCTTGGTCCAGTGCTTTATCCTATGGTGCCACACCAAGTGTGAGTATGCTTCATCTTTGAATATACTCCCCTGGATAAAGAGAGCGTCTTAAGAACAGATTTGATACATTACACAGTAATGTCTGAAGACAGAGGGAATGACACCAAGAGTATCATTACGAAAAAAAGCAAAACATTCCTAAAAAGACAGAAAAGAAAGACAGAACACAATGAGTGTATGAATAGACTCTACAACTTTCTCTTCAATGTAGAGAAGCTAAACTAGAAGAAAGGATAAAGTAAAAGAGGTGAACAGAAAATTTCAAGGGGGAGCTGAGGAAGATAAAAAAAAGTATTATAATGAAGTTTGGAAAGACCTAGCATTAGAAAAACAAAAGGTAAAACATGCTTAACATTTCTCAAGCTGAAATAAGAGAAGAAAAATTTAGGCCTTGACTTGCAATATTGAAGCATTCTATGGACAAAATAAAGTCCTGGTATAATTCCATAGGATAAGCTCTGGACTACTAACTGCAAGGTCAGTAGTTGAAGTCTACCAGCTACTCTGTGGAAACACTATACAGGGTTGCAATGAGCCAGTATAGAGTTAGCAACATTTAACAACAGCACAATTAATGGACAAAATATTGAATGATGCAATAAGCATCAAAACAATTTGGGAGAATTGTACAGAATCACTATACTAAAAAGAATGGGTAGATGTTCAACCATTTTATGAGGTAGTATATGGTCAAAAACTGATGATATTGAAGGAAGGAGTCTAAGCTGCACTGAAGTTATTGATGACAAATAAGGCTACAGGAATTGATGGAATACTTATTGAAATCTTTCAACAAACTGATGCAGTGCTTGAGGTGCTCACTCATCTGCACTGTGAAATTTGGAAGATATCTACCTGGCCAGCTGGTTGGAATAGATCCATATTGGTGCCCATTCCAAAAAAAGGTGTCCTAACAGAATGTGATGACCAAACAATAATATCATTAATATCACATGTAAGTAAGATTTTGCTCAAGTTAATTTTAAAACAGTTCCAGTATTACATTAACAGAGAACTACCAGAAATTTAATTTGGATTCAGAAAAAGTTATAAAATAAGGAATGTCACTGCTGAGGTCAGATGAATCTTGGCTGAAAGCAGAGAATATCAGAAAGATGTTTGCATATGCTTTATTGAATAAGCAAAGATATTCGACTGTAAACCATAACAGAGTATAGATTTCACTGTGAAAATTGGAATTCCAGAACACTAAATAATGCTTATAAGAAACCTGTACATAGACCAAGAAACACTTATTCAAGGGTTGTATCTTTCCACCATACTTATTCAGTATGTATGCTAAGCAAATACTTCAGATAGCTGTACTAAATGAAAAATGACATACCAAGATACTATAATAAAATATGCAAAAATTTAGAGTTAGAAAACCAAAAGGAAAGAACACGGTCAGTATTTCTCAAGCTGGGGAAACTGAATAAAAAATTCAAGCCTCAACTTTCATTATTGAAAGATTCACTGGAAGGAATACACAGAGTCATTATACCCAAAGGAAATGGTTAATGTTCAACCATTTCAAGAGATACCATATGAACAAGAGCCAATGATACTCAGAGAGGAAGTCCAAAGTGCATTTTGAAAGAAGTGACAAAGAACAAGGCACCAGGAATTGATGGAATAAAATTTGAAATCTTTCAAGAAAGTGAGGCAGCACAAGAGGCACTCACTCATCTCTGCCAAGAAATTTGGAAGACAACTATCT
>NW_006408519.1:13005732-13008279 GCF_000296735.1 Chrysochloris asiatica | reverse complement strand
ATGTCATGCTGGGTAAGGTGGAGGGTCAGAGAAAAAGAGGAAGACCCCTAACGAGATGGATTGGCCAGGTGGCATCATTGATGGCGTCAAGTGTGGCAGTGGTAGTGAGGATGGCCCAGGATTGGACATTGTTTCGTTCTGCTGTGCATGGGGTCGCTATGAGTCGATTCCGACTCGATGGCACCTGACAACAACAACGACAAGATTGGAGGAAGATTAGTTAACAACCTGTGATATACATTTTCTCTTCAAAATCTAGCTAGAGTTGCTAGAATTGCTATGTTGATATATGCTGCAACCATTTTTGAACATGGATGTGTGGACTTATATATAAAATAAATTGTTTCATGAATTACCAAAGGGCCAGAAAGTGTTTGTTTCCATTGTGCTTGGAGTTGCTAAGAGTTGTTATTGTTAAATACTGTGAAGTCAGTTCCAATTCACAGAAACCCTGTATAGGGTTTTCAAGGAGTGGCTGGTGGGTTTGACTGCCAACCTTGTAATTCAAACTGACCTTCTGGTCTAGCGCATTATCTTGCAACACCACACCAGGACTCCAGTAATAATATAGCATAATTGAAAATGTGGTGTTTTTGTCAAGAGCTTATTGGAAAGCAGTCAGAGAAAAGAAAAATAGTTAGGGTTGGGACATAAAAGTCTTGAGAGGCATGGATATTTAAAAATATCTCATAGAGTACTACTATTGAGATATGCTATGGTCAGGAAGACAATAGGATTTCCACCCATATGGCAAAGAAACGATAGTGATTATTATTAAATAAATAATTAAATATTATTGAATAAATAAATATGAGAGACACTAGTAATAGAAACAATAATTTGAGAAAAGGTGACTCTACAAAATAATCTGTGCTTGTGATAATAAGACAAGAGAGAAGACATAAACCTCTTAATTAATCATAGTCTAGTGGTGATGTTTATTGGAATTTTCTAAAAAGCCCTTTGGTTGATTATGATAATTTGGGATGAAGAATTAGAGTAAATTTCAAGCTTGTTTGTGAAATGCAAGTATCATCATTATTGCTCACCTGTTGACTTGAATATTTCATTTCCTAGTAAACTAATTTTCTTCAAAATAAAATGATTGTGCTAATAATGATAAGTCAAGGATTATCTAATGAGAAGAATCTCTGGGAAAAACAAGTCTGTGGGAAATAATTCCCTAATTCTGATATAGCATCTGAGGAAGAAGAAATATCAGGAACAGACTCAATTTTTAATGGTTTTCATAGGAGTTTAACCACATAAAAGGACTTAGTCCTGCATATGAAGTGGGGTTATCGCAGTGCAAATCTGTCTAGCAAAGATGTACAGTGAGAACCAGTCAATTCCTGTGCAAATATATTATTGCCCCAATCATAACAACTCAGTGGCTGAATGACACGAACATGAATATATCTTGTTTGGGATCAGCATAGGGCAAAAGGCAGGCACATTTGGGGCAGGGGAGGGGAAATTCCTGTCACTCTTTGAGTTATCATATAATGAGTGGAACCCACCACTCTTTGTCTGCCAGTTTTCTTATTGTGATGGTTTGTGTGTTGCTATGATTTTTGGAAGCTATACCACCAATATTTCAAATAGCAGCCAGGACACCCAGCATAGCACTACTGACTAATGTGCAGGATTGCAATGTCAGCTTGAACTGCAAAGTTGGTGGTTCAAGCTCATCTGTCACTCCTCAGAAACCCTATACAGTGTCGCTATGAGTCGGAATCGATTCAAAGGCACTTAACAACAACAGCATTAACCCTTGATGGACAGGCTTCAAGAGAGCTTCCACACTAAGGCAGACAACAATAAGGAAATCAGACGTCCACTTTTGAAAGCTTAGTCACTGAAAAACATGAATATCAGGACAATGTCTAAACTAATGCCAGATGATGAACTTGTCTGGTTGGGAGTCATTAAAACACGACTGGGGACATGCATTCTCAAACCACAGTGGATCTTAATGACTTGGATGGAACAAAAGTTCAGGTACCTTTACTTGCTGATGTAGCAGGATTCAAGATGAGTAGAAACTGCAACATTCATTAACAGTCTAGGAAAATTGGAAGTTGTCAAAAAAAAAAAAAAAAAAGAGCTCATAAAGATTGATATCCCTGCTTCTAAGAAGCATTTTTGTTATACACCTTTCAAGACATGTTTGTGTTTTCTTCTGACAGACCACTGCTGTTGGTAGTAAGTTCTGTTGATTTAGTTATGACTCATAGAGACTCTGTATAGGGTTTCTGAGGAACGATTGATGGTTTTGAACTGCTGACCTTGAAGCTAGCAGTCCAGTGCTTAGCCTACAGATATTTTTCTGTATTCTTATCCTATGATGGCACATCAGGACACACAGTCTTTATCTATCTATCTATCTATCTATCTATCTATCTATCTATCTATCTATCTATCTATCTATTGTTAAGTGCCTTCAAGTCAGTTCTGACTCATAGCAACCTGTATAGGGTTTCTGAGGAGTGACTGGTGAGTTTCAACCACTGACCTTGAGGCTCAAATTGACCTTGCAGTCCAGCG
>NW_006408519.1:12942145-13005632 GCF_000296735.1 Chrysochloris asiatica | reverse complement strand
ATGATTTTATCATCTACTCTCTCCCATACCGTAATCCTTGTATAACACTGTAGGATAAGCACTCTACCTCTCTACTTTAAAGTCTGCTTGAACCACAAGGTCAGTGGTTCAAACTCACAAGTCGCTCCTCAGAAACACTGTACAAGGTAGCTATGGGTTGGTATTGACTTTATGGCACTTAACAACAACTAGCCCAAATTATGGAATTATTTTATAATTGTTGTTGTTGTTGTTGTTAAGTGCCATCGAGTCGGGTCCATTAGTTTCATCATATTATATGTAATAACGTACCTTTTCCCCCACTTAAGCATATAGTATATTCATTCTTCTGGTCAATAAATTACATCAATCGTACTAAATTTTGTAGTTGCATACTATATTTTACCATATTTTTTACCTACTAAATGAAGGTGTCCTGATGATGCCATAGGATAAGCACTGGATTGGTAACCACATGATCAGCAGCTCAAACCCACCAGTCACTCAGTGGGAGAAAAATGAGACTTTCTGCTCTGCTAAACATTTCTAGCCTCAGGAATCACATACAGAGTAGCTGTGAGTCGTAATCAACTCAAGGGCAGTAGTTTTTGTTGTTTGTTTCTTTAAATATTTTTTTTCAGGAGAAAGTTGAAGTTGGTTGGAAGACAGACCTGATGATCTACTTCTGAAAGGTCAATGCTTTCAAAACTTCATAGAACAGTCTATTACATAATGCCAAGTGGAACTAACAACTGTTAAGTGGAAAAAGGGTTGAGTCAAAAGACAGTAAAATGAGGTTCCAGTCCTGGTGTTTGGTGTGTATATTTAGTCACTTTGTGACATGCAGCTGTAGGATAAGCACTGGATTGCTAGCCACAAGCTGGGCAGTTCAAATCCACCAGACGATACTTGGAAACCCTATACTGGGTTGTTATGATTCCGAACTGAGTTGACAGCACTTAGCTGCAGCAACAAAATTTTGAAGTCCTTCATAGATGATTATATAATAATTTTATATAATAGCTTATATAAAAATTGGTGGAAAATTTCTTTATTGTTTAATTCTGCTTTTCTACAAACCTTTAAAGCCGCACACACATACACACACACAAGTAGATGTCAAAAAGTTTGTGGAAAAATTCCATTATCTTTCAATATCATGTTTCCATACACTTTTGATGTGTCCTTATGTGTGTATACGTGTGTGTATAACAACATATAGTATACACACACACACACAGATATATAAATATTGTTGTTAAGTGTCATGAAATCAATTCAGACTCATAACAACCCTATATAGGGATTCTGAGTAATAGCTAGTGGTTTTGAACCATATACATATGGAATCTTGGTGTAGCACTACAGGATAAGCATTGAACTGCTTGCTGCAAGGTTGTCAGTTCAAACCTAACAAGTACTCCTTAGAAACCTATACAGGGTCACTATAGGTCAGAACCATCTCAAAAGTGCTAACAACAACAATAACACATATGTTGATATTGCTGTTGTTATGTGCCATCAAGTCAGTTCTGATTCATAGCAACCCTATATAGGATATCCAAGGAGCTTCTGGTGAGATTGAACTGCTAATCTTCTGGTTTGCAGTCCACTGTACCACACCAGAAGCATATATGCATACATATATGTATGTGTGTATAGTGCATACATCTATGTATATATGCTGTTGTTTGTTGCTATTCGGTTGGCTCAGACTCAAGGTAACACCTCGCATGAGATAAATGTGACATTCCTAGTCATGTTCCATCTTCATGGTCTTTGATGTATTGTAACCTATTACTGTGTCCATTTTGTCAGTCCATCTCCTTAAAGGCTTTTTCACTTTTGTTAGCCCTCACTTTTACTAAAAGAACTTCCTTATCCAGTTATCAGCCCCTCCTGTGCAATGTAAGCAAGTTGAAGTCTTAGACAATATTCTGGGGTTGATAGGGTTTTAATTGACTAGCTTTCTGAAGTAGTTCATCAGTTCTTAATCTAGAAGGTTTTCTGAGACCTGTCCACCCTAGGTGACTCTGCTGGTATTTAACTACTGGTGGAATGTTTTCCAGCATCATGGCAACACACAAGACATCACAGTGTGACAGACTGATAGACAAGTGTTGGTATAATCAGATTTCAAAAATCAGAAAATATTATTGTAATTTGATGACTCAATAAAATTTTCATTTGTTAATTACCCATTCTCAAGAGTAGTAACTGAATTTTATATGCTGAAATTTTTTTCTATGTATTCACCAGTAAAGGGATATAGATGATATAGATATAGATATTTAATTCTGTAAACAGTTTATACAGAAGGGTTTTTGTTTTCTTTTTTAATTTGGTTCCATGTAAATAATTGTGGTATAAATTATTTTTTTAGGAGTTCTGGTATGGAACTGTAGGATAAGCACTAGACTGCTAACCAAAAGACTGGTGGTTCAAAACCACCATATCCCTATATGTACTGTGAGTGGGAACCCATTCACTGGCACTTAACAACAACTAATTTTATTTGATCAGACAGTCCTTTCTATATTTTTCAACGATCATGAGAATCTGAGAGTATCTGTCATTAAGAAATCAAAACCAAAATAGAAGAGTGACAAGATTGTCCTTATTGAATAATAACAAAAGAAAAAAAAGATTTGTGTTAACTGTGAAAAAGTACTGATAGTGAGACTCTATGCCAATTAAGATGATACAGAACTTATATTGCCAGCAATATTCACAATAAGAACACTTCAAAGCTGTTTAGTACTAATTACCTCATAGAAAGATTTTGAAATTTAAAAAACAATCAACAAAAAGCCTTGTTCTTTGTATTTATTTTTATTTGAATATAGAGTTCAAGAGAAATTTAGCTATATTTTTAGAGGTAAAGATTCCTTATAATAAAAAATGTTTTGTTACTGTTAGTCTGTGAGTCTTAGAGAGGTTGGAATCTGGTTTGCTGGCATAAAAGTGTCAAGAAATTAGTAGCCACCCAAAGGTGGAAAGAGACTAGAACCTGGTATTAACAAATTAATCAGAAAAGAGATTTACAGCCATATCAATTCACAAGAAAAAAGACAGGAAGTAGATGTATATCCTTGTTCAAAATCCAAATGGAGTCTAAAATAAACTGTGGTTACCAATGGCAAATTGACTGATCTGTGACAAGCAAGTAGGGCAAGGTCATGAAAGATATGTCAGGAATTCCACTACTTGATCACCGGGGAACACTTGCAGAACACATTCTCTGAGAAATGCATTGCTAAATTGAAAGGATGAATGTTGTTGTTAAGTGTTATTGACTTGATTCCAATTCACAGGGACTCTGGCACAATAGAACAAAACACTGTTTGGTACTGTACTAATCTCCATAATTGCCATCATGCTTGAGCCTATTCTTGCCGATACTGTACCAATCCATCTTGTTGGGGGTCTTCCTTTTTGCCAAGCTTGAGGTCCTTCTCCAGAACCATCCTGATCATATGTCTGATAAATGAGAGATGAATTTCTTGCCATCTTGGCTTCTAAGGAGCATTCTGGCTGTACTTCTTCCAACACAGATTTGTTTGTTCTCCTGGCAGTCCATGGTACCTTAAATATTCTTCTCCAACATTATAACTCAAATACATCAATTATTCTATGGTCTTCCCTATTAGTAGTTAAACTTTCACTTGTGTATTAGCCTATTGGAAATACCATGGCTTGGATCAGGCAAACTTAAGGTCTCAAACTAACATCTTTGCTTTTGAACACTTAAAGAGGTCATTTGCAGTGGATTTGCCTAGTGCAATACATTGTTTGATTTCTTGATTGTATCTTCCATGAGTTTTGAGTGGATCCAAGCAAAATGAAGTCTTAGATGACTTCAATCTTTTCTCCACCTATCATGATATTAGTCCAGTGGTGAATATTTTTGTTTTCTTTACATTTAGGTGCAACTCCTTACTGAAGGCTGTGGTCTTTGATCTTCATCAGTAAATATTTTTAATTGTCTTCTATTTCAGCAACAAGATTGTATCATCTGTAAATTGCAGTTGCTAATGAGTATTTCTCCAATCCTAATGCCATGTTCTTTTTCATATAATCCAATTTTTGTTATTATATACTAAGCATACAGATTGAATAAGTATGGTGAAAGAATACAATCCTGGTTTTCTTGATTTTAAACCATTCAGCTTCTCCTAGTTCTGCTCAAACAACTGCCTTTTAGTCTATGAAGGGTTCCTCATGAGCACCATTAGGTGTTCTGGAATACTCATTCTTCACATTGTTATTCATAGCTTGGCATGATCCACAAAGTCAAATGTCTTTGTATAGTCAAAAAAGCACAGGGAAACTTGTTTCTGGTTTTCTCTACCATTAGCAAAAATCCATCTATTATCAGCAATGATATACCTCATTTAATTTCATTGTCTGAATCCAGTTTGAACCACTGGCAGTTTCCTGTCAATAGAAGGTTCCACTTTTTTGAATTATCATAGCAAAATTTTACTAGCATGTGATTTTAATGATATTGTCCAATGATTTCTGCTTTCTGTTGGGTAACTTCTCTGGAATAGGCACAAAAATAAATATCTTCCAATCAGAGGGCCAGGTAGCTGTCTTCCAAATTTCTTCGCATAAATGAGTGCCTCTAATACTGCATCAGTTTGTCAAAAGATTTCAATTTGTGTTCTATAAATTCCCAGAGCCTTGTTCTTTGCCACTGCCTTCAAGAGAGTTGGGCTGATTCAATGAATCATGACTAAGAAATGAGATCCCACTAAAGGTTCTGTACTCAGAAGGTGTGTGGGTTTCCTGATATCAAAAGATATCAGTACTCAGGAGGATGCCTGCCCTTTTTGGGATATGGCAGTTATTAACAGGGAACCCTCATAGACTTTGTTATTGTGTTGATCATGTGTTAACTTTTTTTTTTGCTGTGGCACTGCGGTCTAATGCATCAGACTGCAAAGTCATTTGAACTGCAAGGTTGATGATTCAAGCTCACCAGCTGCTCCTTGGAAACCCTATACAAGGTCGCTATGGGTCGGAATTGACTCAATGGCACTTAACAATAACAAAATTGTATTAGTGGTGCTTTACATCTAAACTTTTGAGCTGCTGTTTTCATTTTGATCACACATTGTTGTTATTAGGCACCATTGAGTGAGTGCCAATTCCTAGTGACCCTACACATAACAGAAGGAGACATTGCCTGACCCTTTGTCATCCTCAAGATTGCTTTATGTTTGAGTACATTGTTGCTGTCACTTTGTCAATCCATCTCATTTGGGGACTTCTTCTTTTTTGCTGACCTTCCACTTTACCAAGCATAATGTCTTTCTCCAGGAACTCATCTTTCCTGACAAGATGTCCAAATAATGAGAGATGTTGTTTCACCATCCTTGCTTCTAAGGATCTGTACTTACTCAAAGACAGATTTGTTTGTTCTTCTGGCAGTCCATGATACTTTCAATATTCTCCTACAACAACAAAATTCATAAACATCAATTCTTCTAAGGTCTTCCTTATTCATTGTACAACTTTCAGGTGCATAAGGGGCTAATGAAAATACCAGGACTTGTGTCAGGACCACATTAGTCCCCAAACTGATATCTTTGCTCTTTAGCACTTAAAAATGATTTTTTTGTTGTTGTTGTTGTTTAGCATATTTGCATAATGAAATAAATGATTTGATTTCTTGAGAGCTGCTTCCATGAGTATTGACTGTAGATTCTAACAAAATGAAGTTTTCAACAACTTCAATTTTTATTCTTCATCTATCATGATGCTATTTACTGGTCCAGTTGTGAGGACTTTTGTATTCTTTACATTTAAGTGCAACCCATACAGAAGGCTGTGGAGACTTTGATCTTCTTCAGTAACTATTTCAAGTCCTCTTCACTTTCAGCAAGCAAGGTTGGGTTGTCTAAAAATTGTAGGTTAATATTTCTTACTATAATCCAGATACCACACTTTTCATATAATCCAGTTTCTCAAATTATTTGTATGATTGCTGCTATTGAGGCAAACAGAATAGTCTTAACAGATTGTAGATGAATAATTGAGTCAATCCTGCAGATCCAAGTGAACAGAAAACATATGCATTTTACTAGAAAAATGGTCATTGTAAGAAATGCAGGCCATGTATTAAAATTTTTAAGTTTAACTGGTTGTCTGATATGTCAGATTTAAAAGCTATCGAGCCAATCTGTTTTCTGCCTAGAGATGGAAACTCCAAGTCATTTTGAGAGCATTCTCAATTCTGAGAGTGGAATAGGAAATTATCTCTGTTATTATATAAATGTAGAGGTGGAAGCAACCCTTGACCTGAGGAACTGTTATAAAAATGTCTTTTTGGGCTTCCTAAATTTTAGAATTTTTTCTTTTTTTCTTTCCCTTATGATGCAGAATTGGAGGACAGAGAAGTGTGTTGAGACTGTCTCGTTTAACAATGGTAATCAACCCCTAACTGTGGGTATGTGATAATTAAGTAAGAATGTACTAATGTATATTCAGTGTCACCAGTAGTACACACTTATAAAGGGTTTAGGGAGTTTCTGTTCATGTTGATGTGAGCAAATTCTGTCTTTTTCAAAATTTGAGACCAACATTTTCAGCTCCACTAAAGCATAGATATCCATGTTGTATCTATTTAAGATCTATGTGTCAAAGCCTATAGGATAGACAATAGAAACCAAAGACAGGTATAATTAGATATTTTCTTCTATTCTTGGGGTTGCACCTAGACTTACCTGCCAAATAATTATTTCTTTCAACTAATAATATTGAATGATTGTTGTTGTTGTTGTCAGGTGCCATCGAATGATTAATATGTGCTAAAAACTTTACCAAGTACTAGAAATAGTATTCTCTCTGCTGCAAAAGATGTTTTAAAAGTGTTAAAGAGCAAAATTTTCAGTTTGAGGACTAAGATACATCTGAACTAAGTCAGGTGTTTTCAGTTGCCACATGCATGTACAAGTTAGACAATGAATAAGGAAGACCTTAGAAGAATCGATGCATTTCAATTATGGTGCTGGAGAGAAATATTTAAAGTACCATATACTGCCAGAAAACAAACAAATCTGTCATGGAAGAAGTTCAGCTCTTTAGAAGCCATGATGGCATGACTTCATCTCTCATATTCTGGGCATGTTATCAGTTCGAACAAGTCCCTAGAGAAGGACATCATACTTGGGAAAGTGGAGGGTCAGAAAGAAAAAAAAAAAAAAAGGAAGACCCCCAAGGAGACTGATTGTCACAGTGGTAGCAGCAATGGATTCAAGTGTAACAATGATTTTGAGGAAGCTGCAGGAGTGTGCACTGCTTCGTTCCATTATGCATAGGGTCGCTATGAGTTGGGACCAGCTTGATGGCACCCAACAACAGTGACAACAACAGAAATACATCTGGTAGTGGAAGGAAAAACAAATGAACCCCCCTGGCCTTCTGATGAGGGGTTTGCTTTTGAACACAGTAACCCTAACACTCCTATTAGACTTTCAAATCAAAATGTCAAGATGTAATGACATTTCAAATGCTGTAAAGCTTTCATAGGAAGACTACACAGATTCTGTGCTCTGGAAGGACAAACCAAGTGTGTTGTTTTCCAAAAACAAACTGGTGTGCTCAAGAAGTTGTCAGATATGATTTCTAGCATATAAACTTAAAGGGAAGAAATTGTTGTTAGGTGCCACTGAGTCGATTTAGACTCATAGAAATCCCACGTGACAGAGTAGAACTGCCCCATATGTTTTCTAGACTGTAATCTTTATATTTCACAATGTGTGCAGGTCACACATTTTAGGTAAAACATTTGAGGAGAGTATTGAAAACACCATGGACTACCAAAAGAACAAACAGATCTGTGTTGGAAGAAGTACAGCCAGAGTGATCCTTGGAAGCCAAGATCACCAAACTTCGTCTCTCATACTTGAGACTTATTATCAGGAGGGACCAGTCCCTGGAGAAGGAGTTTATGTTTGGTAAAGTGGAGGGTCAGCAAAGACGAGGAAGACCCCATTGAGATGTATTGACACAGTGGCAGCAGCAGTAGGTTCAGGTGTAGCCACGATTGCATAGTTGGCCCAGAACCAGGCAGTGTTTGGTTCTGTTGAGCATAGGGTCACTATGAGTCAGTACCGACTCGATAGCACTTATAAAAACAGCAACAATCTTCATAGGAGAGTACTGTATCTTTCTTCCACAAAGACACTGGGTGGGTTTGAACCACGAGTCTTTCAGTTAGCAGCCAAGTGCTTAACCTTTGTATCACCAGCTGGAATGTGGTCATTATGGTTGCAATGTGTGCAGTCATGCTGAACCATGAGGGAAAAGCTGAATAGAAAATACGACAATGAATCTACATGAAGGAATTCGTGAGTGCTATTGAGTTAGTTCTGATTCATAGCTACCCTATATAGGGTTTCCAGGGAATGGTACTGATAGTATTGTGGGAAATTGGTCTTCTAATCGTAATATGATTATAATTTTAAAAATTTATGAAGGCTTTTTTTTTTTTTTGCCTATTTTAGGTGAATTGTTTAGACTTTATCAGACTTGAGATAAAGAGCTTTGCAAAACTTGGTTGAACTTCACGCAGGTAAAAATCCCATCACCATCAACTTAAACATGAATCTTTGTAAAAGTTGACTTAAGAAACAGGGTTATAGACTATCCAAGGGTTTAAACTTCAGGGTATCATTTTTGCTGAAATTACCTTCTCAGTGGATTGCAATAGGTGTGATTTTACAAAATAATTTTACAAAGCCTTTTATTGCACTGACTCTGAACTCCAGTATAATGTTGAATAGAACTGCTGATGTTTAGTGTTCTTGATTGCAATCCATCATTGTTATGTTTGCTATATAGGTTTCTATATACCCTTCATAGGAAAAAAAAAAAAAGAGCCCTTTAGTTTTGTTTCTCAAATTGACAGAAGAATTAGTCCATATAAGATTTGTGTCCTCTGCATACATCTGAAGGCCTTGACCTCATAGACATTTTATCTGGAAAGCAAAACCACTGGAATATTTGTAAAAAGACTTCAGACTCTTGGAAATGGATAGCCAGAATGTGTTGTGATTAATCACCACATTTCTTATTTTTTAAGGTCATTGCATCTAGAATTATGGGAAAAGGTTGGTAGGTCACAGAAGCCCACTAAATCTGTGCCAGCGTCCTATGTA
This sequence comes from Chrysochloris asiatica, assembly GCF_000296735.1. Taxonomy (NCBI): domain Eukaryota; kingdom Metazoa; phylum Chordata; class Mammalia; order Afrosoricida; family Chrysochloridae; genus Chrysochloris; species Chrysochloris asiatica. The sequence goes on along the minus strand of NW_006408519.1, from coordinate 12,996,486 downwards.
CAGCCCCTAATGTCCTTTTATCAGAATAGGGAGTTTGAGAGCCATTGCTGTAGGAAGTATTTCAGTAAGCAGACATATAAAAATTGAGAAAAGCAAAGTTGTCCTCAATCCGAGAACTTTAACCAAAATTCACTAAACATGTCAGGGACAGTTTTCTGGAACAAATAAAACAGTGGACTGAGAAGCTGACATTACTCAAACAGAAGTTTTGCCACTGGTTATTAACCTTACTTATTTTTTTGCACAGAAGAACACAAGGTAACCATATATTTCTGTTCTGTAGTATACAACCAGGGTGAAATATATAAGAACCTTGATCAGTACACAATTAATCCTGGCTCAAGTTACAGAAACGTGTGACAACATAGAACAGAATAGTCATCCTGTCAGAGTAAAGCATCAAGAACTGGAAAGCAATTTCTGCCAAGGAATTGCAGATTGCAGTGCTCAGTTCATTCTTTGTCTTATGAAAGAGGTACAGGAATCATAATCCTTTAGGAAGGAGGATGGTGTGGACTAAGATAGTGTCAATGAACCTTGTAAAGAGTGATTGAATATAAAACAATTGCAATCAGTTTAATTCTGCGGAAAAAGTAAACAAGAGGAGTCGGGGGTGACACTATAAATTAACAATAGAAAGAATGGAATTACCTCATTATTATGACTTTGAATAGGGATACTACAGAAAGAGCATGTTAGGTTGTGTTGCATAAGAGAAATATCAAAATGTCAATTTGGCACATATTTGTGTCTCAGGTTTCCAAAAAGAGTACAGCTCACACAATAGACTGAGCTAGAAATGTTGGTGCTATTAGAACATAGAAAAGGTAATCAAAATCAAGACCCTAGACAAGATCTAGGGAAAGACTATAGATTTTAACTTTGTAGGTTAATTAACAGGGAGTTATAACTCAAAATTTTTTGTTATTGGTAGTCAGCTCCTGTATTACAACCTTATGTAATACAAAATGTAACTTTGCCCTGTTTTGCATGTTATTCATGATCTTTGATATGTTCGAGGCATAATACCTGAAGTTTGTAAATCAGGAAGAACAAAAAAAAAAACCACAAAATCCCCTGAAAAATAAGAGGAAATTCAGAAGGGGGTGTATCATGAAAGCTAAGTGAAGAATTGTTTCAAGTAGGAAAGACACAAATACTACAAATACTTCTAATACATCAGAAGGATGAAGACTCAGAAATGGTCATTTAATGTAACAAAACATGTGCCTTTTGTGAATTTATTAAAAGTATTTTCAGTATATGGCAATATTGCTAAGTGCCATGGAGTCAGTTCCAAATTATAATGACCCTGTTAGGGCTTCTGAGGAGACATTGGTGGATATAAATCATCGACCATACTGTTTACAGTCCAGTGCTACAATTGCACATTAGGATGGTGGTAGGAGAGAAATAACATGAAGACAGTGAGTAAATTGTCACTAAAGGTAAAGGGAGGAGTGAGTTGATCTCTGCAGCAGGGACACTGAAATTTTTATATAGATTGTTGTTGTTAGGTGCCATCAACTCAGTACAGACCCATAGTGACCATATACACAGCAGAACGAAACACTGCCTGATCCTGAGCCAACCTCACTACTGTTGCCACGCTTGAGTCCATCGATTCTGCCACTTCTCAAATCCATCTCATTGGGGGTATTCCTCTTTTTCTCTGACACTCCACCTTACCAAACATGCTATCCTTCTCCAGTGATTGGTCCCTCCTGACAGTATGACCAAAGCATTAGTCGAAGTTTGTCCATTTTGGCCTCTAAGGAGCACTCTGGCTGCACTTCTAACAAAAGGAATCTATTGGTTCTTTTGGAAGCCCATGGCACTTTGAATATTCTCCTCCAACACCATAACTCAAAAGCATCAATTATTCTATGGTCTTCCTGATTCACTGTCCAGCTTTCACATGCCTAAGAGGTTATTGAAAATACCATGGCTTGGGTCAGGAGCACCTTAGTCCTCAAACTGACATCTTTGCTCTTCAGCATTTTAAAAAGGTCTTGTGCAGCAGATTTGCTTAATGCAATACGTCATTTGATTTCTTGAATGCTGCTTCCTTGAGTGTTCATAGTTAATCCAAGAAGAATGAAGTCCTTGACAACTGCAATCTTTTCTCCATTGAAAATAATGTTGTTTATTAGTACAGTGGTAAGGATTTTTGTTTTCTTTTCATTGAGATGTAATCCATATCTAAGGCTGTGCTTTTTGACTTCATCAGTAAATGTTTTAAGTCCTCTTCTCTTTCAGCAAGCAAGTTTGTGTCATCTGCATATCACAGGTGGTTAATGAGTCTTCCTCCAATCCTGATGCCACATTTTTCTTCATAGAACCAAGCTTCTCAGATTATTTGCTCATCATACAGGTTGAATAAGTATGGTGAAAGAATACAACCATGTTGAACACTTTTCTTAATTTTAAACCATTCAGTGTTCCCATGTTCTGTTCGAACAACTGCTTATTGGTCCAGGTACAGATTACACATGAGCACAATTAAGTGTTCAGGAATACTCATACTTCGCAATCTTGACCATAGCTTGTCATGATCCATACAATCAAAAGCCTTTGCATAGTCAATAAAGCACAAGGTAACATCTTCCTGATATTCTCTGCTTTCAGCCAAGATCCATTGGACATTAGCAAAGATATCCCTTGTTCTACAGCCTTTTCTGAATCTGGCTTGAACCTCTGGAAGTTCTCTGTCAATGTACGATTATAGCCATTTCTGTATTACCTTTAGCAAAACTTTACTCACATGAGATATCAAAGAGATTGTCCGATGATTTCCACATTCCATTGGGTCACCTCTCTTTGGAATGGTCACAAATAAAAATCTCTTCCAATCAATCGGGCAGATAGTTGTCTTCCAAATTTCTTAGCATAGATGAGTGAGTGCCTGCTGTGCTGCCTCACTTTCTTGCAAGATTTCAGTTTTTATTCCATCAATTCCTGGTGCCTTGTTCTTTGCCAATTCCTTCGATGCACCTTGGACTTCCTCCTTCAGGATCATTGGCTCTTGATCATATGCTACCTCTTGAAATGGTTGAACATGAACCATTTCCTTTTAGTACAGTGACTCTGTGTATTCCTTCTATCTTCTCTTGATGCTTTCTACATCATTCAATAATTTTCCCAGAGAATCTTTCAATAACAAAAGTCTAGGCTTGAATCTTTTGTTCAGTTCCTCCAGCTTGAGAAATGCTGAGTGTGTTCTTTTTTGGTTTTCTGATTCCAGATTTTTGCAACTTTTCTTGTAATATTTGGATTTATCTTCTCGAGCTGATCTTTAAAATTTTCTGTTTAGCTGTTGGACCTTCCCATTTCTTCTATTTGCTTTAGCATCTTTATGCTGGAGAGCAAGTTTCAGTGTCTCTTCTGACTTCCACTTTGACCTTTTCCTTCCTTTTTGTCTTCTCAAAGACTTTTTGCTTTCTTCCTCTATGATGTTCTTGATGTCGTCCCACAACTTTTCTGGTCTTTGGTCTTTAGTGTTTAATGTATCAAATCTGTTCTTCATATGATCTCTAAATTCTGGTGGGATATATTCAAGGTCATATTTTGGCTCTTGTAGACTTGTTTGCATTTTCTTCAGCTTCAGTTTGAATTTGCATATGAATAATTGATGGACTGTTTCACAGTCTGCCCCTGGCCTTGTTTTCACTGATGATATGGAGCTTTTCCATTATCTCTTTCTGCAGATGTAGTCAATTTGATTTCTATGTATTCCATCTGGTGAGGTCCATGTGTGTAGTCATCTTTTATGCTGTCTAAAGAAGGTATTTAAAATGAACAAATCATTGGTTTTGCAGAATTGTATCATGCCTTCTCTAGCATCATTCTATCACCAAGGCCATATTTTCCATCTACTGATCCTTCCTCTTTGCTTCCAACCTTTGCATTCTAATCACCGGTAATGATCAATACATCTTGATTGCATGTTTGACTTATTTCAGATTGAAGAAGTTGGTAGAATTCTTCTATTTCATCCTCACTGGCTTTAGTCATTGGTGCATAAATTTGAATAATAGTGGTATTAACTGGGCTTCCCTATAGGCACATGGATATTATCCTATCACAGACAGCATTGTACCTCATGACTGATCTGATATGTTCTTTTTGACAACGAATGCAACACCATTCCTCTTCAATTTGTCATTCCCGGCATAGTAAAGCATGTGGTTGTCAGATTAAAATGGCCAATACTAGTCCATTTCAGCTCACTAATGGCTAAGATATCAACATTTATGTGTTCCATTTCATTTTTGACAACTTCCAATTTTCCCAGATTCATACTTTGTACATTCCATGTTCTGATTTTCAATGGATATTTATAGCTTTGTCTCTTTATTTTGAGTTGTGCCCCATCAGCAAATGAAGGTCCCGTGGGCTTTTCTCCCATGGGCTTTACTCCAGTCTCATCTTCACAATCAACTCTACTTTGAGGAGGCAGCTCTTCCCCAGTCGCATTTTGAGTGCCTTCCAACCTGAGGGGCTCATTTTCCAGCACTATATCTGACAGTGTTTCTCAGCTATTCATAAGGTTTTCAGTAACTAAATATTCTGAAGTAGTTTGTCACTCTTTCTTACTACTCTGTTTTCATCTGGAAGCTCATCTGAAACCTGTCCACCATGGATTACCTTGCCGGTTTTTAAAATACCAGTGGCATAGCTTTCAGAATCACAGCAACTCACAAGTCACCACAGTACAACAAACTGACAGACGCGTGGTGGCCATTTGGTTTTAAGTGGAAACTGTCACTTTAAATTTCAAGGAGATCAGTGTGCATGCATAGTAGAACCCTCCAGGGGTTGCGGTGGGGTGTCCATTTGCTCAGGCATTCCCTCTAGTCACCAGAAGAGAGGTGCCCAGACAGTGAGACACCAATGAACAGATACCAAATAAAAGAATGCCCACACCTGTATCTCTGCAGTTCTTTCAGGTGTTCTTGGCTGTTCTGATCCTTCCCCTACTTGGACTATCCTAAAATGGCTCCTCCAAGGGCAGCTGAATGTCTTGAATTAGAAATCACTGGATTTCTTGATTCTGCTACAAATTCCTCTAGCTGTAAGCCTTCCAAGCTTGTAAATATTACTTTATATGTGGTTCAGAGTTCTAGCACCATCCCCTGAGCCTGCTTGGTCCAGTATTCTGTGTTGTTGCTGACAGAGCTCTTCACTGCACATCTACCCGATCTGCCATCTTGGCTGTAACCCATTTGCCCTTAAGTTTGTTTAATAGAATGGAAGACATGACAGTATTCTCATGTATTGTATGGAATGATCCAGGAGAGAGGGGATATTTGACTATACCATTAAGAGACTGGATAGTTGCTGGAGACTTTCTCTTTAGTTGGATGTCAGTAATCAGATCCAGTGCACATGTACAAGCTTACCTAGACCCAGGGAACATCCGTGCATATAAAAGGCAATGAGGTAGACCATGTGATCCTCATTTAACCTTAGACAAGTCAGCGTGGCTAGGCTTTTTTGTTGTTGTGCTTTTCAGCTATGCTAGTTGCACTTGCAAACATATGAGGAGGAAGATTATAGAATGTAACAATAATTTTAATTTTTCAAGTGAGTAAAACAAAGCAGAAGCAGGAAAGAAGCAAAGAGATTGGGAATATATGCAAGGGAGTGATTAGAATTATGATGATGGCAGTGAAAATGTAGATCAGAATATGATAAACAAAATGAACTTAATTTCAAGTTATTGGCAGTAAGAGACAGACTTCCAGTAAAGATATCTGAAAAACAAGAACCAGATTCATAAGACTTTTGCAAGAAGAAACAAGTGCATTCAGAACATGGAGACAGGAGCAAATTACACTGTAACAATATGGAGGAAAGTACATCTTAGAACACTTGCTAGCAAGTCTGAATATAATGAGGTGTCAATATAATAAAGCAAATTCCAGCATCACTTTTAGTTGTTGTTAGTGCCTTGGAATCGGTTTGGACTCATAGTGACCCTGTGTAGGGTTTCCGAGGAGTGGCTTATGGGTTAGCACCAGCGATCTGATCTTGTGGGTAGCAGTGCCATGCTCATCCTACAGTGCCACACCAGGACTCCTAAACATGGTATTTGGCTACTTGAAGAACATACTGGATTTACATATTTTCTGAAAGACAAAGAATTTACTATTACAAATTATCCAAAACTATTTCTGAGAGAACAGAAGAGAAGAGTTTCTTCTTGAAATTTCAGCTGAGAGAATTAGAATTTCTTATTTTCAACTTGTATTTATTCTTGTAATATAAAAAACCTGATTTTGCTAAGTGCCATGGAATCAATCTTAGCTCACAGACACCTTGTATAGGGTTTCCAAACAACAGGTGCTGGGTTTGAACTAGCCACCTTTTGGTTAAGTCCAGTGCTGCTCCTACAGCACCACAGCAGGATGCCCAAATATCAGCAGCAAGTGAAATAAATACAACAATGGTGCTGTAGGATCAGCACTGGACTGCAAACAACAAGGCTGGCAGTTCAAATCCCTCAGCTGCTCCTTGGAGACTCTATATAGGGTCACTGTGAGCTGGAACTGACTTCATGGCACTTAACAACAACAACAATAGGAGAAAAGGGCAGACTGAAAAGAATGAAATTACTTCTGGAATGGAAGAATCATTTAGGAGAGGTCATGTATGTTATCCCTTATAAATAGGGTAGACAGACGTCAACAGGCAATGAAGACAAAAATTAAGAGATATTGTTGTTTGCTATGTCAAACAATTAAAGAGTGTCAAGGACTGATCTTGTTATGAAATTTATTGGCAAATAAAAGAAACAAAATTACAACTATATATCAAAAATTTCTGTTTTGATGCATTGATTCATGGATCAAACAAAAACTGTAACCAACATATGTTTTATGTTACACCATACAAAAACTTCCAACATGCCAGTGATTTAAAACAATCAAGGCTTGTTTTCCCTTCATGTAAAGTCCAGTGAAGGACTAAACAACATTTAGAAGCAGCTGGGTGTGGCACTTCCGTTTCAGTAGCTATTTCCACCATTATTACAGAAGAAGGTGTGTAGGCTGGAGAGCTCAACTCAATTAAATGTTTCCACCTTGAAGAGGCACACACTTCAGATCATATATCATTACTCAAAAGAGTCCAGAAGACCATGTCTAACTTCATGAGGTTGAGGAAATACAATTAATTGTGCTTTCTAAGGAATAGGAGAACAGAATGTTGGTTACTTACTGATGTGTTGTTGTTAAGTGCCTTTGAGTCAGTTACAACTGATAGTGACCCTGTATGCAGGTTTCTGAGGAGCAGCTGATGGATTTGAGCCTCTGACCTGGTAGTCCGCTGCCCATTGCTGTTCCTACAGTGTCATACCAGGAGTCTTGCTCGTTGATATGCATATTAAAGATAACTAGTTGCCATCAAGTCAATTCCCATTTAGAACAACCCATATGTGTTAGAGTAGATTGTGTTCTACGAGGTTTTCAATGACTGATTTTCTGGAAGTGCTTCTGAGTGAGTAGAAGCTCCAAACTTTTGTTTAGCAGCCAAGCCCTTTACACATTTTCACCACCCAGCCACTCCTTACTAGACACAACTGGACTTTTAAAAGATCCTGGTGAGCTTCTATTATCTTTCATTTCAATTTCCACAAACTTTTTGAAGATGCTTTCAAAAGTTAGGAGTTATCTAGTGACAACAGGTGACCGAGTAGAAGTGCCCCATAAAGTTTTCTAGGCTGTAATCCTAGTAGGGAGTCCTGGTGTGGTGCTGTGGGTTAATGCGCTAGAATGAAAAGTCAGTTTGAACTGACAGGTCTGCAGTTCAAGTTCATTAGCCACTCCTTGGAAAACTTGAACACGATCGCTATGAGTCAAAATGGACTTGAAGGCATTTAACAGCAACAATCCTAATAGGAATCCTGGTGTGGCACTGTGGGATAAAGTAATGGACCACAAGGTTGGTTTGAACTACAAGGTTGATGGTTCAAACTCACCAGTTGCTCCTTGGAAACCCTATATAGTGTCACAATGAGTCAGAATTGACTTGACAGCACTTTGTGACAACAACAACAATCCTAATAGGAACAGATTGCCAAGTCTTTCTTCCCCAGAACTAATTGGACACTTGAAACTGCTAACCTTTTAGTTAGCATTGAACACTTACCCTTTAAGCCACTGGAACTGTGTTGTTGTGAACTGTGCTGTTGCATGCTCTCAAGTCAGTTCCAGATCAAATCAAGCCTGTGTAGGGTTTCTAAGAGCAATTGGTGGATTTGAACTGACAACTTTGGGGTTGCTACTCCAGTGTTTATTCTATAATGCCACACCAGAACTATGCTAGATATACTTTTATTTCTGCTTCATTATGGTTTAGGTATTTACAATAAATTCCTAAATATTCTGACAGATTGACCATCCTTTGAAAGTGATACAATATAGTTCAAACATACAATGTTGCTAAGTGAACTTTTTTTGAAAAAAAAAGAAAAAGTGTACTTGTTATCTCAACTTTACTGTTAAATTTTTTGGGAGAACAAAATTAAATTTAAAGTCATAGTAACACATAGTAATACTTTTAGAAGAAGTGCATCCAGAGTGCTCCTTAGAGGCCAAGATGACCAAACTTTGTCTCTCATACTTTGGACATATTGTCAGGAGGGACCAGTAGCTGGAGAAAGCTATCATGTTCGGTAAGGTGGAGGGTTATGCAAAAAGAGGAAGACCCCCAACGAAATGGATTGGCCGAGTGGCAGCATAGGTGGACTCAAGTGTGGCAACAGTAGTGAGGTTGGCCCAGTATTGGGCAGTGTTTCGTTCTGCTGCGCATAAGATCGCTATGAATTTGACCAATTGGATGGCATCTAACAACAACAAAAACACAGTAGATAACTGTCAAAAAACGTTGACATAATGATTTATGAGGTCATTAACATGAATCCCACATTTTCATATATTTTTAGTAAAGTAGGCATGTTTTTTTCATAATTTACTAAAAATTAAATAGAGTTTTGTGGTTTTATTATGATATTTTCAATATAATAATAAAAGACATTTTGAATCACCAAGCAATATAAGTATTGATAACATTGCTTTCTTTTATCTATTAACAGTTTTCTCAGCTAAAGCCAGAAATTAACCCAGCTACATATAGCCAATTGATCTTTGACAAAGGGTCAAACTACATTGCATGGGGAGGAGATAGTCTCTTCAACAGATGGTGCTGGCAGAGCTGGAAAGTGATATGCAAAAGACTAAAACAAGAACTTAGTTTCACACCATATAAAAAAACCAACTCAACATGGATTAAAGACCAAAATGTAAATCCCAGAATTATAAAGGTCATCATTGAAAAAATAAGGACAAATTTAAGGGCTCTAATAGCAGTTCGAAACTACCAGCTGCTCTGCAGGAGAAAGATGAGGCTTTCTGCTCCCGTAAAGATTTACAGCCTTGGAAACCCTGTTCAGAGTCGCTATGGGTCGGAACTGACTCAACGGCACTTAACAACAACAACAACAACAAATACTACCAAACATTGCAAGAAATGCACAAACAAGAGAAGGCATAATGGATGATTGGGACATATTAAAAATTTGATTAGAAACTTCTGCACATTAAAATATTTCACTAAAAGAGTAAAAGGGAGCCCACAGAATGGGAAAAAAAATATTTTGCAATGACATATCAGACAAGAGATGAATCTCTAAAATCTATAGGAAACTACACCTCTACAAGAAAAGGTCAAATAACCCAATTTAAAAATGGGCACAAGACATGAACAGACATTTCACCAAGGAAGACATTCAGGCAGCCAAAAAAATATGAATAAATGTTCATGATCATTCGCCATTAGAGAGATGCAAACCAAATCAACAATGAGATATCATCTCACATCAGCAATAACAGTGAAGTTCAAAAAAGCCGAGGACAATAAATGCTACCAAGCATGTGGAGAGACTTAGACTCTCCTACACTGCTGGTGGGAATCTAAAATGGTCCAACCAGTCTGAAAAATGTTGTGGCACTTCCTCAGGAAGTTGGAAATTGAAATACCTTATGATTCAGCAATTCCTCTACTTGGTTTATATCCAAAAGAAATGTGAGCAAGAACATGAATAGATAAATGCACACCAATGTTTATTGCAGCACTATTCACAGTAGCAAAAAGATGGAGAATGCTTAAGTGCCCATCAATGGAATAATGGATATACAAACTTTGGTACATATACACAATGGAATACTATGCTACCTTGAAGAATAACAATGAATCTGCAAACCACTACATAACATCAATAAACCTTTAGGACATTATGCTGAGTGAAAATAGTCAGTAACAAAAGGACAAATATTACATAAGACCATTATTGTAAAAGCTTAAGAAAAACTACCCATATTAACAGAGAAAAAATCTTTGTTGGTTACCAGGAGTTGGAGGGAGGGGACAGTAGAGCACAGGTGAGAGGAAAAGTACATCATAGCTTAGGTGTTGGGGAGGACAATAAGGGGAGGGAGGTTGAAGTACAGGGTAGACAGTGAAACATTTAGGTAAGGGTAAACAGGGAAACACTTAAGTACAGGGTAGACAGGGAAACACTTGGGCTAAATAGGTCAGAGGTAAATAGTGATATATGCTCAATCTTGGAAAAAATAGGGCTCTGTAATACAGAGATCAAACATAGTTTGAATGGGTAAAAGAGGGGAAAGAATGTTAAGCTACTTGACTGTCTTATGGATATTGGTTTACCTTGCTTAACATTATAAAATAGATCCTTGAGTTGGATAGAAAGGAATATCAGGAAACATGATTATTATGTAAGCCCATGTTCAGCCTATAACTGATTGGAATACCTAAAAGGGGTCTTAGAACTTTCCCAGTGAAATAGACTTCTCACAGAGTCTTTGTAGTGTACAGAACCTTAAGTGGAACCCTGAACCCCACAATGATTTTTCAGTGTTTCAATTGCTAAGGTGTGACAGTATTCACACCTATGGCACATGCAGAAATATTAACCAAACTGACCTGTCTGTACCAGTGGGCTTCAAGAGATCAATACTGAGATAGAAATCCTGAGAAATTGTACCCCCAAACAAAATAGCCCTTTATATCTTCACTCAGTTCAAGAAGGTACATTCTCCATAATAAGGTCTGATTCTTGTGTCTATAACCATGAGCATAATGCTAATATAAAAATCTATTATTGTTCACATTCTATGTGTAGGATTTCCCCTTAACCGATTATTACAAGTAATTCATTTTCCTCTTGGGGTGGATGGTAAACATTGCTACTTAATTTTGGAATCTTTATATTCTGAATTGTTTCTATTATTACAATTATAAAATGCTGTTTTGTTTTATTTCAACACATTTAGTCCTTGAAATGCTGCACTTCAAATCTTCTTATTCCTTCACAAGATATCATACTGGGTCCCTAGGCTTTCTCCAAAGATTACGTTGTTTAATCACCTCCCTTTTGTCTCCTTGGGTATAGTTGATCTTGACTTCTGTCATTCTGTTCTGACTGAAAAATGTTCCTAAAATACAATCTGATTCATTACCATGTTCCCCATAAAACCTACTTATCCTGAAGATGAGGATGATTTGCTCAGCAAGGAAAAGCAAGTAATTTTTATTAACCAAAGCTTCTCAGAAAGCAGACAAAGTCCTTACCAACAAAGGCTACTTCAATGTGGGTGATCAGCATTCCCAAGTGGAAAGTTGATCAAAAGGGGGAAATGTAAATGGAAAAGATTCAAATTAGAGGCACTTATTTCAGACTTAAGAAGATAGGGTCAAGGTGCATTCCCAGGAAGCAAAAGGTCAGTATGAAAACTGTCTGTTAGTGGAACAATATGTCAATATGTAAAAAATTTGTTTCTAGGAAAAATGTGTTTTTGACTCTAATCATGTATAATCAAACAGACTGATACCACCCACCTAGGTGATGATTCACCTCTCCTATGTAAGGAACAACCTTTATACTCAAATGACTTCAGGCTGAACTTGATCTTATAAGTTATTAAGGCACTCTGGTAGCTTAGTAGTTAGGAGTCAGGCTGCTAACCTCAAGGTCAGCAGTTCAAAACTACCACTGTTCTACAGGAGAAAGATGAGGCTTTCTGCTGTCATGAAGATTTACAGCCTTGGAAACTCTATACAGGGTTGCTATGAATTGGAACCAACTCCATGGCACACCACCACCACCACCTTTCCTTCGTACTCTATGTATATAGACCATTTTCTCTGCTTGTAAAGAGTTGAGTGTTTAAGCTGAATTATTCCTCAGTAAAACTCCTTTTCTTTCACTCCTAACAAGGAACATGATTTTCTTCTTTTACAAGTCAATTCTGACTTCATAGTAACCTTACAGGATAGGATAGAACTGCCCCAATTCACTCATATGATCAAATTACAGAATTCTATTGCATACAAAAGCTGGACAGTGAATAAGGAAGACCACAGAAGAATTGATGCTTTTGAGTTATGGTGTTGGAGGAGAATATTGAAAGTGCCATGGGCTGCCAAAAGAACCAACAAATTTGTGTTGGAAGAAGTACAGCCAGAGCGCTCCTTGGAGGCAAGGATATGGCTACCTTAGTCTCTCATACATCAGACATATTGTCAGGAGGGACCAGTCACTGGAAAAGGATATCATGTTTGGTAAGGTCAGAGGAAAAGAGGAAAACTCCCAGCAAAATGGATTGGCCAAGTGGCAGCATCATTACTCAAGTGTGACAACAATTGTGAGGTTGGTCCAGGACCAGGCAGTGTTTCTTTTTGTTGTGCATAGGGTCACTATGAGGCTGTAATGACTTGATGGCACCTAACAACAACAAAAACAATGATACTTAATGCTTATTAAGATTTTAATTTCTTTAGCCCAGAGCTGTACATATTTCTTCTGACCTGCCTGTAATTCTCCCCAACATTTTATCATGAAATAGTTTACAGTACTGTAGGAAAATGCCATCTGAGAGAATATTAATGGTATAAAAGAAAGAGATAGAGAACTGATTTCAAAAGTTATTAGAACTTTGCCCTGTTTTTTCATCTGACATACTCTGAAAAAAACTCTCTATTATTTGTTGTTTTCTACAGCCCATTATTTTTTTAATCCTATCCATTATGTAAATAATTCAGAAGTAATGAAAACTAACATTTTTTGACTCACAACACACAAAATGTACTTTAACTTGATTGACTGAAAGTTATGATAAAGTTAAGCATCTGTTTCCAAAGGCAAAGTTAGCATAATTTATTTTTTATAAGCTCCCTTCCTTTATTAGTATTTTTGCTCTAACCTAAAGTTATTTTTACTCATAAATGAGAGAGCTTCAATTAAATGTCTCCCAGGTCATAGATTCCCTCCTAGCTAGTGATTTCCTGCCACTAAAAGCATACTGTGGTCACTTTCAGTTTAAGTAATTGAACCAAGATATCTATTGAACTCACAGCCAGACTGTTCAGTCTCTGCTTGATGACGCACTAGTGTCTAGTGCAGCACTGAAAATTGGAGCACACAATCCATAGTTTCAGTATAGGTCAAGACAAGATCTATATACTTACCATAAATACCTTTATTTCCACAATTTTAAAAGAGCAATGGAAATTAAATGTGTCTTCTATTACTGTCTTACCTTATATGCTTAACCTAAAAAAACAGTTTAGCTAATGTCCCCTTAGAAAATGATGGGGACATAAGTGAAAAAGCAATGCTACAATAGCCTCATGTTTTCTGCTTATTTTCTTTTAATTAATTCGGCAGATGCTTGTTGAGCTTAGCACCAAGCTACAAGATACAGAGAGATATAAGAAAATATTTTTGTGTTCTCTAGGAGTTCCAACCTACTGAGACAGAGACACATGCAAATAAGTAAATCATCATAAGCATATAATAATTTCAACAAAGTAGACACTTTCAAATGCCTCACTTATGTCTAGTCAGACACTATCACTACATCACTTTGCTTAACACCATTCTCTAGCCACTGATAAATTACCAGAAGTCAAGATCATTAAGAAACCCTGTAGATTACAGGAGTAGATGCTTAAGTAATTCCATTCCCTTATCTTGCCTATACTAACCATCATATGGAATTCAGCTTCTGTTGATCAGAGTGGGAATTTCCTTGGTGACATAACTCTAGACCAATAAATAGTGTCATGATTTGCTCTAACCTAAAGTTAGGATTTACAACACATTGGATAACTATATCAGATCACAAAAAATGAAAGATAATTACTAACTATCAAGAATCATGTCCTAGGCAAGTTGACACATATTTTGGGGGGACATAATTCAATCCATAACAATTCATATATGTCCCATAACTAAGTATCTATATACCAACATAGATATAGGGACTCCTGGTATAGCACGGTAGAATAAGGTAGATGTGGGACTACTGGTGTGGCACTGGACTGCTAACTGCAAGGTCAGTGGTTCAAATTCACCAGCCAACTCTTGGGAATGCTATACAGGGTCACTATGTGTCATAACTGACTTGGCAAAACTTAGCAACAACATATAAATATATATACATAATGTTCATCATTCTTCCATTCTTTTTATTAATTAATTTTTAACACTAATATTCAAATTTGGTAGCTTTGTTTGATGGTTTTTCTTTTTGTTTTTTTGCACCACAGAAGTAGTTTTAGATATGGGTAATTAACAAAATGTTTAGATGCACTGTATCTGGTAGATCTTATAATTAATATTAAGCAAATTACATTTTGGGCATTATCAGATATGGTCTCTTTGATAATTTAGTAGATGTTTAGAAGTCAGAAATTTTAAACATAATCCCAAAATGTAGTATTGTCTATACATAAGGATGTGAATAACACAGAAGTGTTTCTCATAAACTATGAACTCTGGTGACTGCTGATTCCATTACAATTTAAAATGTACTAATACTGCTTGACCTCCTTATTTGAGATATATGTTTGGCACCTAAATGCAAGCTATAATTCAATATTCTGTTCTTAATGGTCTTCTTACCTAATTATTTTTGTAGTCTTGATTATTCTTGACCACTCTATCTTTATTGAAACCCTCCTCCAATTGGCATCTCTCCCTCCAGGCTCTCAGAGACCTTTTCATGTGTATTATTTTTCTCTTTGGCTTGAATTCACTAGCATTCTATTTTGGGCTCTTTTCTCTTTCAGTCTGCATTCTACCTAGGTACCTTCACCTCTTCACATGATGGCAAATATTGCATAATACTGATAAATTTCAAAGTTATACTTATACATCTATTTTCAATTATTAACTAAATGTTTATGTGCAGTCCTGAGTGGTATAAACAATTAACATGTTCGACTTCTAAGCGACTTAGAATTTGAACATTCTAATTAGCTATTGAATTCCAGCCAGGCATGCATCATAAGAAAGTACTGGCAATTTACTTAAGAAAAATCAGCCACTGAAAACCTTACACAATATGCTTTTACTCTGACACACACGGGGCCACCATAAATGGGAGTAAACTCAACAGTAACTCTAAAAACTATATATGTATATTCTCTAGGCACCAAATTTGAAATACTTAAAATCATATCAATTATTTTTCATCTAAAATAGCTTCTCTTTCCTACTCCTTGCTTCTTTTATCAGTGATCTCCAAGTTTGTCTGTGGTTTAAGTGTGAAAACACAGTTTTTCTTTAAAAAGGGCCACAATTGCTATGTTATTGTTGTTATGTACCATTGAGTCAATTCCAACTAAGTTCCCTTGAAAAGGGTATCCAAGGATACCCTGGTTGGTTTGAACTGCCATACTTGTAGTTCACAGTCCAGTGCTTATCATAGCTTACCACACCAGAAGTCCTCAACTGCTATGGCAGTGCTATGGTTGTTAAGTGTCATTGAATCAGTTCTGATTCATAACAACCCTGTATAGGATTTCGAAGGAGTAGGTGGGTTTGGACTGCCAACCTTTACGTTAGATGTAAAGTGCTTATCCTACAACACCAAACCAGGACTATGTTGTTGTTATGTGTCGTGGAGTTGGTTCTGACTCATAGCAACCCTGTGCAGGGTTTCTGAGGCTGTAAATCTTTACAGGAGCAGAAAACCTCATCTTTCTCCCCCAGAACAGCTGGTAGTTTTGAACTGCTGACCCTGAGGTTAGCAGCACAATTTGTAACCACTATGTTACCAGAGCTCCTAACCAGGACAATGTTGTTGTTGTTAAGTGCTGTCGAGTCAATTCTGACCCATAGTGACTCCGTATAGGGTTTCCAAGGAGCAGCTGGTAAGCTTGAATCGCCGACCTTGCAGTTCAAATGACTTTGTAGTCTGACACATTAACCCACAGTGCCACACCAGGACTCCAACCAAGACTATAGACTACATTAAATTACAAGTTCACAATAATAATAGATTTCTTATCAGAATCTACTTGATAATAATGAGTTTGATTTTACATACAACTTGACATATTTGGGGAAACTTATTTCTGCACATTTTACCACTTGCATTAATTTTTAAGTCCTTTGAAGGTAGAAGTAAGTTTGAAAATTCAGCCTATACTCCATAAAGCACTTTACACATTGGAATATGAAACAGGTGCTGTGAGTATTTCATATACTTAAGTGGAAGCATTCTCATCCCCTTAAGGAAATGAAAGGTGGTTATCAGGAAGGTCCTTGCAATAATTTTCTGTTCCCTGTGCGTGCATATGAGTTTACATGTGTACACAGTATATCTAGTCTTACTACTGAATTTTTTTTTATGAATTCTGCATCAAAATATTTCGTTTCCCTGATTTAAATCTTAGGTGACACCCTGTCATATTTCTCCTTTATGAGCCTATTCCTTCCTCATATTCCAGGATTCCCTTATACACCAAATTCCTTACAGTTACTTTAAATGCAATGCTTCCCTAACACTTAGGCAATTACTTATTCCAACTCTTAGATAATTACTTAGTCCAGGGTTCCTCAGTACATAGTCTGAAACAAAGTTTCTAGTGCAGATCATTTGTTAATGACTTGATATCATTAGGTAGTCCTGGTGTGGTGCTATAAGATAAGCATTAGACTACTAACCGTAAGATCAGCAGTTCAAACCCACCAGCCTAGAAAACCCTATATAGAGTAGCTATGAGTCCGAATCAACTCAACAACACTTTATAACAGCAATAATATCACTAGACTCTGATAGAAGAATGAAAAAAAGAGACAGAGAAAATAGGAAGCTAATAAAATATGGTTCACATTGTTAGGTACCGTTGAGTCAGTTCCAATTCATAATAAGCCCATGCACAACAAAAGGAAACACTGCCTGTCCCTGAATCATCATCCCAGTCTTGGTTAAGCTTGAGCCCATTGCTGTTCCACTGTGCTGAGCCAGCTCATTGAGGGACCTCCTCTTTTTCACTGACCCTCCACTTTACCAAGCATAGTAATCTTCTCGAGGAACTGTTCCCTTCTGACATTATGTCTGAAGTATGAAAGATGAAGTCTTGCCATTCTGGCTTATAAGGAGCATTCTAGCTGTACTTTTTCCAACACAGATTTGATTGTTCTTCTAGCAGTTCATGATGCTTTTAATATTCTCCTCTAACACCATAACTTAAATGCACCAATTCTTCTATGGCCTTCTTTATTCAATGTCCAACTTTCTCATGCATATGAAGCAATGGAAAATAACATGGCTTGGGTCAAACACACTTTAAGTCCTCAAACTGGTATCTTTGTTCATGAATACTTTAATAAAATCTTGTATAGAAAATTTGCCTAAGAAATATGTTGTTTGATTTTTTTATTTTTTGCCAGGAGTGCTGATAGTGGATCCAAACATGATTCTTGATAGTTAGTAATTATCTTTCATTTTTTTGTGATCTGATATAGTTATCCAATGTGTTGTAAATCTTAACCTCTATGATGTTAATGAGACACAATTAGTGACAGTTAGGTTAATGATTTAGAATAAAATCTACAGGATTAGGTTATGTCTTTTGAGATATAAAAGATATTAAACAAGTCCAGGTGTGGCACTGTAGGATAATGCACTGGACAGAAAGGTTGATTTGAACCTCAAGGTTGCAACTTCAAACTCACCAGCCACTCCTCAGAAACCCTTTACATTGTCATGATGAGTCAGAACCAATTCAAAGGCACTTAACAACAACAACAACAAACAAGCAAGCAGAGAACACAGGGACCTCATTGCTACCAAAATAGAAGAGCTGGGCTAGAGCTTGTCCTTTGAACTGGGATCCTATGCTTAGAAGCTTCTGTATCCCAGAAGTTTAATGTTGAAGGGAACATGGAATTTACCCAAACACCAATAGAGAAAGACAAAGAAAGAAAGACTTCTTTGAGCTGGACCCAACTAGGCACAGCTCAAACTGATGAGAAACAGCTGAAAACATCCACTAATAATTAGAAAAAGGAATGTACAGGGCATAAATCTAGGAAAATTGGAAGTTGTCAAAAATGAAATGGAATACATGAAGATCAATATCCTAGGCTTTAGTGATCTGAAACTGACTGGTATTGGCCATTTTGAATCTGACAATCATATATTGTTTACTATTCTGGGAACAAGAAATTAATAAGAATGATGTCGCATTCAACGTTAAAGTGAATATTTCAAGAACTATCTTGAAGTACAATGCTGACTGTGACAAGATAATATCCATACACCTACAAAGAAAATGAGTTAATACCACAATTGTTCAGATTACCCACCAACCACTAAAGCTAGTGATGATGACATTGAACAATTATACTAACTCCTGCAGCCTGAAATTGAGCAAATGTTCAATCAAGATAAATTCATAATTACTGGTGATTGGAAAGTGAAGATTGGAAACAAAGATGAAGGATCAGTAGATAGAAAAAATGGCTTTGATGACAGAAATGATTCTGGAGATCGCAGAATACAATTTTGCAAAACCAATGACTTACTCTTCCAAGTACCATTTTAAGCAACATAAATGGCGACTATACCTCTGGACCTCACTAGATTGACTACACAGAAATGAAATTGACTACACCTGTGGGAAAAGACAATGGAAAACTCAGTATCATTAACCAAAACAAGGTCAGGGGCAGATTGTGGAGCAGACCATCAGTTGCCCATATGCATCTTCAAACTTAAGCTGACAAAATCTATCTAAACAGATTTGGTGTATTAGATAGTAATGACCAAGAACACGATACAGGAAAAAAGAAAAAATGTATAAAAAGAGATTAAAGGAAGAAAAGACCAAATTAAATGCTGAAAAATTGCTCTTGAATGTACAGAAGTTAAAGAGAATGGAAGAAATGAGGTAGTCAAATAGTTGAACAGAAAATTTTAAAGGACAGCTGGAGAAAACAAAGTCAAGTATATATTACAATACAATGTCCAAAACCCTGAAGTTAGGAAAACAAAATGGAAGAGCACATTCAGTATTTCTCAACGTGAAATAACAGAATAAAATATTATAGTCAGTTCTAGGGGCAAAATGTTGAATGAGGCATGCAGCATCAAAGAAGATGGAAGGAATGCGCATAGTCACTGTAACAAAAATAAATGGTGGATGTGCAAATATTTCAGGAGGTACCATATGATTAAGAACGAATGGCACTGAAAGAAGAAATCCTTGCCAAAACATTAGGCTCCAGGAAAAGATGCACTGCAAATCATTCAATAACCTCATGCAGAACTGGAGATGCTCACTCATCTATGTCAAGAAATTTGGAAGACAGTTAGCTACCTGAACAGCTGATTGGAAGAGATCCAAATTTTTGTCCATCCCAAAGAGAGGTCTCACAACTAAATGTGGAAATCATTGAACAGCATTAATAATACCTCATGCAAGTAAAATTTTGCTTAAGAGAATTAAAAACAGATGCTAGAGTACATAAACATGGAATGAACAGAAATTCAAGCCATATTAAAAAGAGGACCTGGACTAGGAATATCATTGCTGACATCAGATCGATCTTGGCTGAAAGCAGATAATACCAGAAAGATATTTACTTGTGCTTTATTGGCGAGACAAAGGCTTCCTACTGTGTTGAACATGCCAGTCTATGGGTAGCATTGAGAAGAATGGGTATTTGAGAACACTTCATTGTACTCATAAGGAACCTGTACATAAACAAAGAGGTGGTTATTAGAAAGGAGCAAAGATGTATAGAATGGTTCAAAATCAGGAAAGGTGTATAGCAGAGTTCTATCTTAATCATATTTATTTAATCTGTATTCTGAGAAAATAATACCAGAAACTGGATTATATGAAGTAAAACATGAACTCTGAATTAGGAGAAGATTTATTAGTAACCAACAATACGCAGATACAACTTTGCTTGCTTCAAATGAAGAGGGCTTAAAATATGAATGAAATCTAAGACTACAGCCATCAGTATTAATTGTAACTTAATGTAAAGAAAGCAAAGATATTCACAACTAGACCAATAAATAACATTATGATAAATAGATACTTAATTTTGCTGTATCCATAATCAATTCTCATGGAAGCAGCAGCCAAGAAATCAAACAAACATTGCATTAGGCAAATCTGCTTTAAAAAGTCAGAGAGCAAAGATACCAGTTTGAGGACTAAGGTGCACCTGACCCAATTCTTGATATTTTTAATCACTTCAAATTCATGTGAAAGATAGACAATGAATAAGGACGTTCATAGAAGAATCAATGCATTTGAATTCTGATGCTGTAAAAGAACAATAAAAGTACCGTGGACTGCCAGAAAACAAACAAATCTGTGTTGGGAGAAGTAATGTCAGAATGCTCCTTAGAAACCTCAATTGCAAGACTGTCTCTCATTTTTTGTATGTTATCAGGAAGGACCAGACCCTGGAGAAGGACATCATGCTTGGTAAAGTAGAGCATCTAAGCAAAATAGCAAGAACCCTAAGAAGATGGACTGACACACTGACACCAGCAATCTGCTCAAACATAACAATTTTCAGGATGGTTCAGGAGCGAGCAGTGTTTCATTCTGTTTTGCACAAGGTCACTATGGTTTGGAATTGACTCGACAGTACCTAATAACAATTGTTGTTAGGTGCCATAGGGTCAGTACTGACTCATAGTGACCCTATGTACAAGCGAATGAAACACTGCCCGGTCCTGGGCCAACCTCACATACAACAAAAGTATCTATAAATTGTGGAGGCGCTTTGGTGGTAGAGTGGGTTACATGTTGGGTTACTTACTTCAAGGTCATTAATTTGAATCCACCAGATGAGGCTTTATGCTCCCATAACGATTTGTAGCCTCCGAACCCCTACACAAGGTCATTATGAGATGGAGCTAACTTTACAGCATACAACTACCATAAATAAGGTTGAAAAAGAATAATAAGCTTTATACAGAGAAATAAAATTTATATAAATCATTACACTTACCAGGGTAGACAGTCCAGTCCTACTTAAGTCTACTATGTACACAAGTTGTGTGCAAGACAACTAGTCCTTCCCCATTGATCTTCCTGTGCAATGCCCCCTGCCACCATAATCACATCCTACTCCTAAGAATTAGTCAAAGCTTCTGATTAAAATCCCTGTATTCCGGTAGCGTAGTGGTTACGAATCGGGCTGTGAACCAGAAGGTCAGCAGTTTGAAAATACCAGCTGTTCTGCGGGAGAAAGATGAGGCTTTCTGCTCCCGTAAAGATTTACAGCCTCGGAAACCCTGTACAGGGTCGCTATGGGTGGGAACCGACTCGACCGCACTTAACAACAATGCTGTGTCCTGTCATATATATGTGCATATACATACGTCCCAGAGACTAGTCTATGTTCTTTGTAATTTTTCAACCTTCTCTAGATATCAGAGAATCCTCTCTCTCTTGTGGGCCACCTTGACAAGGAACTCACTTTTGTGCTTAGGGCTGAATGAAAAATAAATCCTTAAATTACTAATAAACATTGGATTTTTTGCAGTGTCATTAGACATGCATATCATTACAGAAGAAGGATAGGTAGACCTAGCAGTTATCAAGTTAAAAAAACAACAAAATGATTATATTAAAATGCATTAAAAATATTTTTAAAATCCTACATTAGTTTTTTTTTTATATAAAGTAGATTCTTACTGATGTACTAATCTTTTGTAACTTGGTAATTATATATGTTAGGCCAGGTTATTCTTTAAAACACAAATTCAATACTGGTTAAACACAAGTTGCAAATTTATATTTTATAGTGCCCAATAAGCAAAAATAAATCTACATGATATTGTTGAATTCTATGAATAGTTGTTATTGTTGGTAAATACCATTGAGTTGGTTCTGACTCATAGCCACCCTGTATAGGACTTCTGAGGAGCAGCTGGTGAGTTTGAACTGCTGACCTTTGGTTCAAACAGACCTTGCAGTCCAGTACTTATCCTATAGCATGACAACAGTATTCCATTATAGAGTTAGAGTGATTTAATAATTAAAATATTTTACGGGGAATGGATAGATTCAAATATATTGGCACAGTAACCATCTGGCACTTTTACATCTCTCAAACCCATGCTATTTCAAGAAATAAACCTGTTTATATATATATGTATATATATATATATATATATATAAGTTTCCATAACAAGCAGCTTGAAAATCAGTATAAAATTCAGAGATGTCAGAGTCACATATTGCCTAGCAATTGAATTTGAGAAGTCCACATTCAAGAGGCAAGTTTAAAAGAAACTTCTGATGATTTGGTGGCAATCATTGGGTTTAAAAAAGCAGTAAATTTGCCACTTGCTAAAATTGTATTTTCATGATATTTTATAGACTGTTCCCTCTGCTTGAATAATCAAACATGTGTATAATACATCATAAGAAATTACTCTCACAGCTACTTAGGGCATGAGAAGCCAAAGAGCAGAGGCAAGTGAAATTCACATAACCTAATGAAAACATAAATAAATATTAAACTTAAATTCTCAAGTAAAAGAGTATATTTAGCACTAAATATCTCTAGTTATTTCCATGAGCATAATTTCACCTTTCAAAATAATTCATACTGATTTATATAGTACCACACACTAGATAAAATATTGACTGGGAATCTGAATAAGAAGGAGCTGCTTCTCCCATGAAATGTACAGTTGTTAAATCACCAGTAAGGCTGTGCTGCACATCAACAAGACAAATTATATAGATGTTTTCACCTAAAACTAAGCAATGTTTTATGACTTCTGAAAGGTAAAATATAAAACAAGTAGCATTTTCAAAATCATGAATTGATAAGATCTCACTTTCTATTAACTTCTCATGCTATTTATTTTTTCATTTACTTTATTTCAAAATTTACTTTTAGAAAAGATACTACTTTCTCTTGGTTCATTATATATGTGCTCTTGTTAAGTGCCACCAAGTCAGTTCCCGGTCACAGAGACACTGTATATAGTTTCTAAGTAGAGGTTGGTGAGTTTGAACCACCGACCTAGTGGTTTAAACTGACTTTGTAGTCCAGTGCTTCATCCCAGAGCACCACACCAGGACTCCACTTATATATGTTGTTGTTGTTATTGTTAAGTGCCGTCGAGTTGGTTCAGACCCATAGAGACCCTGCATAGGGTTTCTGAGAAGCAGCTGATGAGCTTAACCTGTAGAATGACTTTTCAGTACCGCACATTAACCCACAGTGTCACACTGGGACAACTTACTTAAAGACTATGCCTTTACTTGATATAGTAATTACTACTTTTTTCTGGTAAGCCAATTCTGGTTTATAACAACCCTATAGAGCACTGAAGAAGTGCTTCAAAAGGTTTCTTGTCATATAATAATTAAGAGCTCAGGCTACTAATTTTTTTCTACCACGGAATGGCTAGTGGGTTGCACCACCCACCTTTTTCATTAACAGCGAAGTGTGCAATCATTTTCTAAATGTATCCTTGATATATCCCTTATTAGTCCTGATGGGGCACTGTAGAATAGACACTGGACAACAAAACACAAGGTTGGTGGTTCAAACCCCAAGTCATTCCTCAAAAAAACCTTATACAGGGTCAGTATG
The DNA here is from genome assembly GCF_000296735.1 of Chrysochloris asiatica. NCBI lineage: Eukaryota > Metazoa > Chordata > Mammalia > Afrosoricida > Chrysochloridae > Chrysochloris > Chrysochloris asiatica. Next base: position 12,972,524 of record NW_006408519.1, on the reverse strand, counting down.
AGTCAGAATCAACTACACAACACTTAACAAGTACTAAAAAAAGTATTAACTCAAATATGCAAGCAGTGTTCTTCTGATCTTTCATCAAAGTTTTAGTAATTGGAGATGATAGGAAAACATTTAATTATCAGAGAAATTGTAAAACATTAGATTTGTAACTTATATAATGGGCTTAAAATCTCACTAAACTTCAGATTTTTATTAAATGTCTCCATATAGTCATAAAAGTCAAAGTACTTGGGAAGAAAGACTAGTCAGAGGACTGACCCTGCTCTCAATACAAAAGAAAGTATATAATTCTGTACCAAGTTGCTGGCCTATCAAAAATTAATAAATCTTTGTTTCTTATGAAATATCACTCGAAACCTTCTGAATTCCAAGAAAGAAAGACAGGTCATTTAAATGTAAACAGAATTTCTTGTCCACTTTACAGAGTTATGAAAATTTTGTAAGTCACCTTCAATATTTATTTCTCCAGGAAGACGGCTGTCTTGGGAACTTCTCCCCTATGATGCCAAGGAAACTTAATGGTTAGATTCTTCCTCTTTTTCATTATTCATAGTACCATTATTATTTGGAAACATTTCTCTATGTCAAATTGTTGCATGTCTGCAGAGTAAGAATTAATTGCCTTTTGTTCAGAACACTTCTCAAATATGTTTTCATAGGGGAAAATTATAGAAGTTGGAAATAGGGTCTTCCTCTGAAATAAAGGACAGGATACTTACAAACCATTATAGAAGTTCTGGTTCCTTAGCCTTGGGAGTCCTTTCCTGTATCATAAACCATTTTGTGAAAATGTCTTTTGGTCTCTACTGATCACTCTATAGTGATTCAGGCTTAGGTAATTAACTAAAACTCTTTGTATTACTGTTGCTGTGAATAATAAATTGACCTTTATTCCTGGAAAAGGAATTTCATGTTGTCTACCAACATTCATGAAGTCTGGCCAGTCTAAATGTTTACCTTCTAGGTAAGGTAAAAAGCTCTCCGAATATTTAAAGTTCTTAACATCTATTTTTGTAGGAGTGCTGTTGTTTTTATTAAGTGCTGTTGAGTCGGTTTCAACTCTTAACAACCTTGCATAGGGTTTCTGAGGAGCAACTATTGGGTTTGAATAGCTGACCTTGAGGTTAGCAATCCAGCACTTATGGAGTAGCTAGGATTTAAGCTATAAATATTAAATAAAAATTAATATAATTTATTAGTTGTTTCTGGGGGAGAGCATAAGTTGATCAGTCAAAAATGCCTAGTTACAAAGAAAAATTAATTATCTAAATTATTAATCTTTATTTACTCATAAATAATTTTCATATTCATAACCATAGTGTAAATAAATTTTTAAAATAAAAATTATTAACCTATTTTCTTTCCTACTTAGATACCATAGCTTTGTTGGGAGATGATTCTCAAAAGGTACTCCATGTTTCTGCATGTCTTGCAAGGAAAGGCAATGGCAACCTTTTTTCTGAACTATGTTTTCTAATTTGTTTAGATAATGAACAGTTTAGAAAGAAAATGATAGCTTCTCCTTTCAAAGCAAGAAGCAAATTTGTTCACTTGCCAGTATAATAAAAATAATGCCTGCTTTTGAGGCATTTTACTTGCAATCTCTTATTTTAAAAAATGGGGTTCATTAAGTTCAGGGTTTCTCAGCTGTGACACAAACTCATTATGTGTACAGTATGTACCGGTGTTGCTCCATATTGCCTCCATGGGACTTGGAGGGAAAGAAAAAGTAACACATCCTTGAAGTCCATGCTGCTTGCTGTGACATGAGTACTAAAGTCCATTGTCTTTGACCCATGAGCCTTGTGTCTTCTTTAAGCCTCCACGAAACAGTGGCATTTAATATATTAGTTTGTATGTAGGAGTCCTGGTGTGGTGCTGCAGGTTAATGTGCTGGACAGCAATGTCAGCTTAAACAGAAGGCTTGTGGTTCAAGCTCACCAGTTGATCCTCAGAAACCTTATACAGGGTGGCTACAAGTTGAAAGTGACTTGACAGCACTTAACTGCAGCAACAAATGTAGGGTAAAGATGCCCTCCTGACAGCATTGTAGGTTACGAGTTGGGCTGCTAACCCAAGGTTAGCAGTTCAAATCTACCAGCCACTCCAGGGGAGAAAGATGAGGCTTTTTCCTCCCATAAAGATTTATAGCCTCAGAAACCCTATACAAGGTGGCTATGAGTCAGAACCAACTCCATGGCAAACAACCACCACTGCCACCAATACCATGCAGAATAAAATATCAAACCCTTTACAGTTCTTCAAAGTTACATGATAAATTAAGAGGAAGTTTAAAATGATTGCATCCATTATTAAAACCTCAATTAAGTAATCTTTTTACTGAGTAAGAAATATTTCAGATTGCTCCTATTTAATGCTATTTCTCTAATAACAGTTCATGGCATTAAACAGAATTATGCTGCAAATAGAAAAAAAAAGTTAAGCCATGTTAAGTATCTCAAAGATTGAGGATTTTGTTTATCTATTTGCCTTTTCTGATGAATTAACTTAATTTCAGAAATCAGAAAGAGCAGGCTACAAGATAGATATGACTTTCATTCACTCTATTCTATTTTTTATATTTCTTTTTGCCCAGAGAGGATAGATTAAATATTTTTTCAGCTGTTGGAGATCATTCATTTTAAAGCTAGCATGACAGATAGAAAATTTCTCAATTTAATTTTCCCTAGGTATAATAAGCCACTTAAAAATTAGACAAATCCTGTTTGCGCCATAAGATCTATCTTTATGAAAAATGTAGAACATTCAAAGTAAAGCACAATAAAGATGCAGATTCTGAAATAACCTTAAAAAGTTAAAAGACTTTTTCATACTTATTAAAAGAATGAGAACCAGAAATATGTAATTATTTAAACTTTTTTTACAATTCAAGTTCAGATTATGTTTCTTATGTTTTCCTTAAGATATTATAAAACACATTTAAAAAAAATTTTTTTAGCATCTATGTGCCTGTTGTTGTTGCTGTTGTTAAGTGCCATCAAGTCAGTTCTGACTCACAGTCACCCTGCATAGGGTTTCTGAAGAACAGCTGGTGGCTTTGGACCACCCACCTTGCGGTTAGCAGTCTAGTGCTTCCCTTACAGTGCCATACCAGGACTCCATCTATGTGCATGATAAATAGTATATATTCAATAAATATTGATTGAATTTTAAGTAGCAATCCAATGCTCCATCATTTTAATTGTTTGGATATCATTTTTTTTGTATATATATATATATATTGAAAGGATTGATCCTTAAACCTCAAAAACAAAGCAAAATAAAACAAAACTTAAAAAGTTGGTCTACTGTAACATCTGTTAAAAAATTGCTACCAGTAAAAGAACAAGCGTTTTTGAAAAGTTTCCTCAGGCTCCTCTATATATGCTACAGTAATAACCTGAAAAAAAAAAAAAAATCCAAAATTTGCTTTTGTTAGATGCTTTTGATTGTTTCCAACTCATAGAGATTATATTTTCAGCAGAATAAAACACTACCTAGTCCATGGCCATCCTTAAATTGTTGTTATGTTTGAACCCATCATTAGTGACAGTGTGTCAATCCATCTTGTTGGAAGACTTTCTCTTTTTCACTGACCCTCCACTTTACAGGGTAAGATGCCCTTTACTAATGGATTGATCCCTCCTGATATGTCCAAAGTATGAGAAGCCATTCTGACTTCTTAGGAGCATTCTGATGTACTTCTTACAATACAGATTTGTTTGTTTTTCTGGCAGTCCAAGGTACTTGTATTATTATTCTCCAATTTAAATGCATCAAGTCTTCTGTGGTTTTCCTTATTCAGTGTTCAACTTCCACATGTGTGTGAGGCTATTAAAAATACCATAGATTGGGTCAGTCACAACATAGTCTCAAATTGAGTTTTGCTCTTGAATACTTTAAAAAGGTCTTGTGAAATACATCATTTGACTTCTTGACTGTTGCTACAAAACATCGTAAAGGGAGTTCTGTGGTCTGAGAATCAATGCAAACAGATAACAACCAGAGATTGACATATGTGGCAGCACCTCCTGGAACTCAATCAACAAATGGAATTGTCAAGAACAGAACAAAAATATAAGAACAAACTGAGAGGATCTGGGAGGTTAGTCCATGATCTAAACAACTACAATGTAAAAGAAGGTAAACATGTAGAAAGAGAGATCCAGATGGTGAGAAGGTCAGGTAGATTACAGGATAAAATAGACTGTACTAAATGGAGAGAAAAGTTAATGGAATATAAGGTAACCTAAAAGAAAATTAACACTTCACAACATACCAAGGAAATGAAAATCCAACATAGAAACATTGAAACTATGAGGAAACTCAAAAGAAAAAACACAAAAACATGAACGACAGTGCTGAAAAGGACATTAGGAAAGCAATACCATTTACAGTAGCCACTTGAAGAATGAAATACCTAGAATAAATGTAACCAGAGAAACAAAGGATCTAAACAAAGAAAACTACAAAACACTACTACAAGAAACCAAAAGAGACGTACAAAAATGGAAGAATGTACCATGCTCCTTGATAGGAAGATTTAACATTGTGAAAATGTCAATACAGCCCAAGCAATTTACACATATAATATAATTCCAATCCAGATTCCAATGACATTCTTCAAAAAGATGGAAAAAACTATTACAAACTTTATATGGAAAGGAAAGAGACCCAGCATAAGCAAAACACTGTTTAAAAAGAAAAAAATGAGTTTGGAAACCTCTCACTCCTAGATTTCAAAATTTATTACATGGCTACAGTGGTCTAAACAGCTTGGTACTGGTACAATGAAAGATACATTGATCAATGGAACACAATCGAGAACCCAGAAATTAACCCATCCACATACAGCCAACTGATTTTCGACAAAGTGCCAAAATATATCACATGGGAAGGTGATAGTCTCTTCAACAGATGTAGCTCGCATAACTGGAAAGCAATATGCAAAAGATTGAATCAAGACCTTTACCTCAAACCTTATACAAAAACCAACTCAGGTTGGATTAAAGACCTAAATGTGAATCCCAAAATTAGTAAGGCCATCAATGAAAAAATAGGGACATATATGAGGGCTCTAATTCAGGGAATACACAGACTGCCAAACATTTTGAAAACTACACAAACAAAAGTAGACAAAATAGATGAGTGGGATATACTGAAAATTAAAAAACATATGTGCATCAAAAACTTCAGTAAAAGTGTAAAAAGGGAACCCACAGAATGGGAAAATATATTTTGCAACAACACATCAGACAAGGGACTCATTTATAAAATATATAGGAAACTACAACAGCTCTACAAGAAGAAGACAAATAACCTAATTAAAAAATGGGCACAGGACATGAGCAGACACTTCACAAAGGAGATCCGGGCAGCCAACAAATATATGAAGAAATGTTCATGAGCACTAGCCACTAGAGAGATGCAAATCCAAACAACACTAAGATATCATCTCACACCAGCAATAACAGCAAAGATCAAAAAAGTTGTTGTTGTTCTTGTTAGGTGCCATGGAGTCAGTACCAACTCATAGCGACCTTATGTACAGCAGAACGACATACTGCCCAATCCTGGGCCAATCTCACTACTGTTGCCATGCTTGAGTCTATCAATGCTGCCACTTGGCCAATCCATCTTGTTGGGCGGTCTTCCTCTTTTTCTCTGACCTTCCACCTTATCAAACATGATATGTTCCCTCCTGACAATATGTCTGAACTATGAGAGACGAAGTTTGGTCATCTTGGCCTCCAAGGAACACTCTGGCTGCAATTCTTCCAGAATGGATCTATTGGTTCTTTTGGCAGCCCATGCACTTTCAGTATTCTCCTCCAACACCATAACTCAAAAGCATCAATTCTTCTATGGTCTTCCTTATTCACTGTCCAACTTTCACATGCATTTGAGGTTATTGAAACTACCATGGCTTGGGTCAGGTGCACCTTAGTCCTGAAGCTGATTATCTTTGCTCTTCAACACTTTAAAAAGGTCTTGCACAGCAAATTTGCCTAATGCAATACGTCATTTGATTTCTGGACTGCTGCTTCCATGAGTGTTGATAGTTGATCCAAGAAGAATGAAGTCTTTGACAACTTCAATCTTTTCTCCATTGATAAGAATGTTGTTTATTGGTCCAGTGGTGAGGATTTTTGTTTTCTTTACATTGAGATGTAATCCATACCGAAGGCTGTGCTCTTTGATCTTCATCAATAAATGTTTTAAGTCCTCTTCACTTTCAGCAAACAAGATTGTATCCTTTGCATATCACAGTTTGTTAATGAGTTTTCCTCCAATCCTGATGCTACATATTGCTTCATAGAACCCAACTTCTCGGATTATTTGATCAGCATACATGTTGAATAAGTATGGTGAAAGAATACAACCTTGTTGCACACCTTTCTTAATTTTAAACCATTCAGTGTTCCCTTGTTTTGTTCAAACAACTGCTTCTTAGTGCAGGTACAGATTCCTCATGAGCACAATTAAGTGTTCCGGAATACTCATACTTCATAATGTTGTCCAAAGCTTGTCATGATCCACATATAGAAAACCTTTGCGTAGTCAATAAAGCACAGGTAAATATCTTTCTGATATTCTCTGCTTTCAGCCAGGATCCATCAGATATAAGCAATAATACCCCTCATTCCACGTCCTCTTCTGAATCCGGCTTGAACCTCTGGAAATTCTCTGTCAATGTATGCTTGCCACCATTTCTATATTACATTTAGTAAAACTTTACTGTCGTGGAGTATCAAAGAGATTGTCCGATGATTTCTGCATTCCATTGGGTCACCTCTCTTTGGAATGGGCACAAATACGGATCTCTTCAAAAAAGTAGAGGACAGTAAATGCTGGCAAAGATGTGGAGAGACTGGGACACTCCTGAATTGCTGGTGGGATTGCATAATGGTCCAGCCACTCTGGAAAGCAATATAGCACTTCCTCAGAAGGTTGAAAATAGAAATACCTTATGATCCAGGAATTTCTCTACTTGGTTTATACTCACAAGGAATAGGAGCCATAACATGATTAGATATATGCACACCAATGTTCATAGCAGCACTATTTACAATAGCAAAAAGATGGAGACAACCTACATGCCCTTCCATTGAAGAATGAATAAACAAACTGTGGTACATACACACAATGGAATACTATGCTACCTTGAAGAACAACAAGGAAGCTGTAAGTCACCACATAACATGGATGAAACTTGAGGACATTATGTTGAGTGAAATTACTCAGTCACAAATGGAGAAATACTGCATAGGACCACTATTATAAAAGACTAAGAAAAATAACCCATACTAAAAGGGTGGGGGGTAGTTCTTTGCTGGCTACCAGCATGTGGGGAGTGGGGTTGGGGGAGGAATGGGAAGGTGGATCACAGGGTAGGGAATATACACAGGATAGTTTGGGTGCAAGGGAGGGGAGCAATAAACAATAAGAGGGAGCGGAATGGAAGAATACGCAGACGGCAGAACAGTTAGGCAGGTTTGCATTGGCTAAGTGTGATAGAGGTAAATAATCCCATCTCTCTGGGATACAGGGATTGAGGCATGGTTTGAATGGGTAAAAGGAGGGAAATGCTGTTAAGATGCTTGGCTGTCTTTTGAATTTTGGTTTCCCTTGCATACCATTGTAAAATAGACACTTGAGGGGAAGAGGAAGGAATAGCCAGAAATATCACCATAGAAAGCTTGTAAATCCATCTTCTGCCTATAACTGATTGGAATACATAAAATGAGGCTGCAACTTGCCCAGTCAAGGAAGCTTCCTGCGGAGCCTCTGCATTACATAAGACCATAGGTGGAATCCTGCACTCCATCCAGAATCTTCTGAAGTGGGAAATCTCCACTTGAAAGGACAAGCAGACTAGCCTGGAGCTGCTGGAAGAACAGAAGATACTTCTCAAAAGGAAGACTGATAGGAAAAATTAAAAACAGTAACGGCAGTCCTACTGACTACTACAAGAACAAGCAAGTGCTTGCCCAGGAGACATCAAGGCAAGTGGTCAGGTCCCCTCAGGGAAAACCCCCTTCTAAGACTGAAAATCAGTGGGAATGCCAACAGACAGGTGGTCTGACTGGTGACAACATTAGGCAATGATAATGGGAAGTGAGGGGAAAACAGCAATGAAGCTATGAATTAAGTCCTACCATGTTCAATAGACTCCTGTTAACCAGGTAGAGACCTGGTTGTCCAGAAATATGACAAGACCTGGGGACTCCTGGGCCCAGAGTCAGTGACATAGCCAAAGAGGACTAGAGTGGAGAGTGAAGCGTCCAGCTGATAAAAAGTGTGGGGATATGCACATGAACACCCACACTTGCAGATAATACCCACTTGACCTGGTTTCAATGGCTGGATGATAAGAACTCAGCTAGAAGAAGAAAGAAGAGGGACAAAAGAGTAATCTAATACAATTTGATGAACTTGACCTACACCTATGGATGTAGTAGCTCAAAAGAGGAAACAAATATTTACAAGAAGATCATTTCCAGCCCCTCCAAACACAGACAGGGATGGGCAACTTGGACATTGGCTACCCAAAATGGGGGATCAGGGGGAGCTACAAAGCAAGAAGTGACTTGCTTACAAGCTTTCAAGAAGGAGTCTAGATCCAGAGGGTGTGGAGGAAGGTAGACTCTCCACTGAGTAGTATCCAATCTGTCTGTGCAGGACTGATGAAAGGAGATGGGGATAGGACTCACGTGGTACAATATTGAATAATTGTTATCAGGACTGACTGTGAGGGTCGAAATGTAAAGGTAGACATTTTGTAACAAAAGGAGAGGAGTAACTGACTTTGCAATCCAGGAACAGAGGCCCCTGGGACCATCAAGGGAGAAGAGCGGAGTACTGGACTCTATCCAGAGAAACAGTGATGCCAGAGGTGGAGGCAGAGATTATGAGGTGGAGAGATGGAGTGGTTGGGGACTCTAGACCTAGAGAGGGAGTGGGGTTGTGTGCTGATGACTGAGGGGCAGGCTTGCTGGGTATACCCTATGGTTGTTTGATGATGTATGGATGGGATTGTAATAATGGCAATGAAATGATATATGATAGGATGAATGTAAAGCTAATGTCCTCCCATGTAAACTATCACATAATTCACCATAAAACACTTTAAGAAAATACAATTAGCATAGATTCTACCATCACAGCAACAATCAAATCACCACAGTGCTACAATCTGACAGACAAGTGGTAGAAAATAACTAATTAAAACAACTAGGTTATTCAATTATGAAGGATTTTTTTTTAAGGTGTTTTTTTTTGTGTGTGTGTGTGTGCTATTGAGTCAGTTCCAATTCATAGTGACCCTACTGAAGAGTCTCAAAGAGAGATTAGTGTGCTTGAACTGCTTTTTTTTCTGGTTTATAGTCCAGTACAGCAACTTACCCCACTCATGGCTTATCCAGTGAAAACCATAAAAATTGTCTGATGTACTGCCAGAAGATGAGCTTCTCAGGTTGGAAAGGCATTGAAATAAAGTGCAGGAACAACAATGTGAAAGACCCACAGCAAGATCAATTGGCAATGACTGTAACAGTGGGCTCAAACATAGTAACAGATGTGAGGCTAGTACAGTGCTGGGCAGTTTCATTTTGTTGTATAGAGTTGTTATGAATTGGAACCAATTCGAGGACACCTAACAACAACAACATATGTTAATCTTTTATTTGTAATTACCAAATAGCAAAATTTAAAACAGAGAAAAACACAAACTCAAGATATTGGATAATCCTATTATTAAAATGAGGAAGTAAATTTAGAAGTGATTATACCATTCTCTATAAATCCATGTTTCAATTCATTAATGATTTCTGGTTACCGATTTCCTTATACAATAAAAAAGAAATAAGTAGAATTTTCTTTATCATGTATCATTTAAGTCACATTTTGAGGTGCTTAGAACCATTTTAAATACCCAAGTATATTGTATTAGTTTTATTGAGATAACCACTGTACACATCTTTTGATCATTTTGGAGGGCTTAAGAATTATTCAAGAACGAGATAAAGAAATTTAAAGACATTTTTCCATTAGAATGACTAATTTTGGAAATGATACAACTGTCTTTAAGTGAACATACACAGAATATGAAAAGTTGTGATATCTCATACGTACACAATCTCATGATTAAGTACAAACATCATTCACCCCTTACTCTGTCCCTAAAGTATCCCTTGTTAGACTATCTTCTCAGTGCCAGGGTAAATATTTGTTTTCATCAGTTAATTTTTGTCACATAACAAGCATCCTCCTAAAACAAGTAACACACATAGCTTATGATTTGGGTTGGGTTTAACTGAGCAATTCTTCTTATCTCATCTGGACTCACTAATACAATTAAAGTCACTTGGCAGCCAACCTGGCCACTCTGATTTGCATATTGGAGATCTTTTGCGTTATGCCATACAAATGTCTGTGGTGCTAATAATTCTGCAGGTTTATCTTAGTAAAGTTCTGTAGAGAAACAAAACCAGTGACACTTATATACGTATATACAAAATATGTTTATATCAAAGAAATATCTCGGACATTTTTGATTTGGGAGAGTCACAAATCCAAGTCAGATGACCCAAGATAGGCAGTCAGAGGGCAGGCAGGCAGGTAGGTAAGACAGCAGGCTGCTGAGGACTCCCAGGAGCAGCAGGTAATAGAGCAGGTCACTGACTCAAGTCTAATGAACCAGAGGTCTAGATGAAAGATCTAGATCCAGCAGAGAGCAACTTTCTAATATATTGGAAACAGGCCACACCCTGAAGAAATGTCCTGGCCTCTTTGTAAGGCTAGAGCAGAAAAGTCCCTTTGGGCATAGGTAATGAGGAGGAAAGCTGAAGCCATATTTTTTGTAACCCACTAATGACAATGAATGACTCCATCAAACTTAACAGTATAAATGACAATTCTAGTGAGCTCCAGGATAAGCACTGGACTGCTAACCACAAGGTTGGCAGTTGAAAACCAGCCACCATTTCATGGGAGAAAGATAAGGGTTTCTGATCCCATCAGAAATCTTTTCTGTAACGATGTACAGCCTAAGGAACTTATACAGTGTCATTATGATTCAGAACTGACTCAACAAAAAAATGACAATATTTAACAAAGACTGTTATTGCAGTGAGATTTAGGCTTAAAACTGCTTTGTGTTTCTATAATTATAACCACCTACACTCATAAGCATGGGGATTTAAAAGTTTTAAAATGTACAGATGAATTAATAGGGAGAAATACTATTGACAATGTAGTACTTACTATAAGTCTTTATCAGCCATATACATTTTTTTGTTCTCATTTTGCATGTGTGTGTGTTGTAGGTAAAGAAAGAATATTGTCATTGTTAAGTACCATCGAGTCAGTTCTGACTCAAAGCCACTCCATGTAGTGGCTGGTGAATTTGAACACCTGACCTTGCAGTTCAAACCAACCTTTCAACAAAATGGAATATCATTTAAAATATATAATGGAAAACTGGTATAGCAACAGAACAACTGTACCATGGCACCCTGGTGACCTTTGATGTATGTACATAGTTCATGCAAGTTTGAACCACAGCTAATTTGAATCTTTGTGGAATGCCTTCTGATCTGCTTGGAACAAAAAAGTATGGAGATTTATGAAAAACTGCTATGAGGTCACTTCCCGCTCACCTCGTATCTCCCCTGAGAAGCTACTCTGTAACAATTCCTCTTTGTATTCCAAATTCTGATGAGATATGAGGCTCTGTGTCTATTACCCATTAGAATATACTTGGTGGCATCTAGTATTAGTTTCCCAGGGCTGTCTTAATAAAGTATTACAAATTGGGCAGCCTGAAACAACGGAAATAGATGATCTCATCATTTTAGTGGCAAGGAGTTTTAAAAATGGGTCTCTTCTGAGGGCTCTGAAGAGAATCTGTTTCTCTCTTCTAGCTTCTAGGGATGGCCAGTGATCCTTGGTTTTCCTTGGCTTATAGATGCATCACTTCAAATCTCTGGCCATTTTCTCTCTGTGACTCTGTGTCTATTATAAGGACACAACTCTTACAGGATTAGGATGCACACTACTGCAATATGTCCTCATGCTAACTTAACTGATAACGACCTATTGCACAGGTACCGGAAGTTAGGGATTACACATACCTTCTTGTGTAACACAATCAGTCTCTAACAGTTGCATTCTAGAATTGGCTACTCAGGTATAGAGTATACCATAACTTGCCTTATACTTTCATATTGTCCCTTGTGATTTAGTTTTTCCTGTGTTGTTGTATAAAGCAAGGAACTCGGTGAGCTTTAGCCTTTGGCTAGACTTTATTTTGCTCTCTGTGTAAGTGATGGAGTCTTTCCGTGGCATTGTACAATAATCACTGAACTGCTAACCAAAAGGTTGGTAGTTCAAACCCACCAGTTGTTCGCTGCAAACCCTATACAGTGACTCTCTGAGTAGGAACCGATTTGCTAGCACTTAACAACAACCATGTAAGTAGTAAACTATCGGAATCTACAAGTGACTCTCTTTACTGGCTGAATCTGTCAGGCCATGGCCTTATCCTTGTTTGTTGCTGTGGGTTGACAAGGATATACTGAGAAATATGACTGCAGCTGTACTCACCACAGCTGATCTCCTCTTCCTCACACTGTTCTTTCTCCGTCACAAAATTCTGAACGCCGTAGGTAGTGTTTCTCCCTAAAAACATTAGCTAACACACTATATTGAGCTTCCATGAAAGTAATTGGCTCAATTCTTCCAGCCCTGCGTCTTGACAGAAACAAACCCCATAGGGATTGTTTGAAACACATGAGCAACACTCTTCTGCCTAGCTCTTGAAAAAGATTTCTTCTCTTCAACTGTGAATCGATCCCATAATATGCAACTTAAAATTTCTTCCTGTATGGAGTATGTCCACTGTACTCTTCTCAGAGACTAGGAGAAAATGTCCCTTTTGTGGGGAAGATGGGGATATAAGAGCAGTCTCACCAGAGTCAGAGAGTGCTCAGTGTTGTCTGTGAAAACATATTTAACCTTCTTTAACTCTTCAGGTTAGAAATCTAAGAGCCCGTGGGATCATTCCCTACTTGCTTCCACTATCAATATAAGAAACCTCTGTTAATTTTATGGTCATAAACAAACTTCTTTCATTTTCCCAGGCACTTTGAGATTAGTTCTTACTATAAAAAATGTTTCAGTTTTACTATGAGATGACAGGACTAAATGTGTTTCCATGAAATATTTTTAGTTTATACAGTTCCTTGGAATTTGTTCTACTCCTCTTAGTAGATGATGGCTCAGTCATCCAGTAAAGTCTAAATCAGGAATGCGCAGTCTTAGTAACACTGGGGGGCTGTTGGGAAAGCACTGAGCAGCTAACTGCAAAGTTGGTGGCTCAAACAAAAGAACAGCTTCTCAGAAACCCTATACTGGGGTCACTATGAGTCAGAATTGACTCAACAGCGCACAACAACAACAGTAACTCTTTAGTACACATCATTATTTAAACACCATTTGTTTTGTTTCCCTCAATTTTTTGGATATTTAGTAACTTTCACATTCAAAAAATGTCAATAAATTTGCAATGTACTTGACTAAAGCAGGAATATATTGGCAAATATATTTTATTGAAAGATTCCAAATTTATATTAAAGTACAGTTTTTAATATTTTATCCTGCTATGTCTTACATCTTTTTAATATACAAACTTTTCATTGTACAAAACCAAATATTTGACATAAAAGTTATTGTTGTTGTTATGTGCTGTGGAGTTGGTTCAGACTCACAGAGATCCTGTATAGAGTTTCCAAGGCTATAAATCTTTACAGGAACAGAACGCCTCATCTTTCTTCCATGGAACAGCTGGTAGTTTTGAACCTCTGACCCTGAGGTTAGCAGTCTGATTAGTAACCACTACACTACCAGAGCTCCTTTGACAAAACAGTAGGCCACCTTTTAAACTAATAGGAAAATTGAGCATAACAGGCCATATCATTCAACATATTATTATCAAGAATAGTACTTATACAATTTCTGTGTATTTTCAGAAACATCATGCTTCTGATATAATTACATTTTAATTTATATTTGTGGTTAAATAGTACAAGTGTATCAATCATCTGTGGTTTTAAATGATAAATTGGGTTACGATTAGCCAAAGTAGGTAGAAAAGTGCAATTAAATGTTATTATAAAGAGATTGTCTTCAAATCTGTCAATTTTGATTTTCTTTCCAGAGAGACCAGAGATATTTGACAGGTGTGAATTGTAGCAATGATGCAATTTCTCTCAGAACATTCAAATTGATTTTTAAACAAAAGTGATTCATCTTTATTTTTAAACGAATGCATTCTTGTACTCCAGGATACCAATGAGATTTTTATGCAGGGAAATGACTTTGTGAAGAGAAAATGTGTCATTTGGAAACTTAAACACATAGTCAAATCCTAATGAGTGAATGCAATGCTATGCATAACAACACCTTTTTTCCAATAGTAATGGGTATTTAGTCATTACAATAGGAATACCTAGGCATTTCTAAACTCAGTTCTTTTATTTTAGGCACTTTTAAGCAGAAAAAAAGAATTGTGGACCTATCTACAATTGTACTTGTAAATAAAGAATTTATGATTTTATATCCATGCTTCTTTTGTGAGAGTTCAAGGGGAATTTTCTTCTTTCTAAAGTCCTATTTTACAAAACAACGCCAGTCTTCAAGTACTAACTCTGAAGAAAATTCTTCAAGTTCAGATTTCAATTTACCTATTGAAAGATGTGGCACTGTGGGTTAATGTTCTAGACTGCAAACTTGATTTGGACCCTAAGGTCTGTGGTTCAAGCTCCTTGGAAACCCTACACAGGGTCATATGATTCAGAACTAACAAGACTGCACGTAACAACATTGAACGATGCTCTAAAAATTATAAAAGGAAAAGTAATATAGAGTTTGCAGGTTGAATAATTTCATGATCTATGTTTCTTCTGTTGACATTTTTAAGATCATCATGAACACATTTAGGACATATTTTGGTACATCGTTACCATTTTACATTTCAATACCATAGATGTTTTACTGTAATAATGCATTTTTATGGTGTCAGTTTTGACAATTACCACATCTAAAACTTAGTATTTATTTCTATTATCATCATGCTTCAGCAGGTGTCCAAGAAATTGTTTTGTCTTATTCCATAAGCATAAAAAGTAGCACATGTAATGAATCTTATTTATTTAAAACACATAGATAATGGGGAAAAGGATATGCTCAAACAGAAAATGAGAGTGTTCTTACATTTCTTTCAAATATGGAATGACAAATAATCATATTAACATTTTTCAAAATCAAGCATGTATTCAACTTTTCTCTCAGGAATAAATAAATACATTCACAACTAGCTATATAACTTCTCTGTGTAACTCTCAGATGTCAACAGAGATAAATCAGAATTGGGAGGGGAAAAGAAAACCAGTTTATCTAACTCAAATGGGTAATTATGATCTAGACTTTGTCACTAATATTAATCTAAAACTTACACAATGAGCTAAGAAACCACTATTCTTTCAGAGCTGAAAAAAGTGGGCAGACAAGATAATTTTAAAAAAATCATTACTTCTTAAAATATTCATCTTAAAGAACTTATACTATGACATTTGATATAATCATGCTTGTTTTTATCATATTGGAAATTTCAGAGAAGAAAATAAAGTAGAATAAAATAAGACTGTGAAGTAAAGACTGCTCAGTTCCATTTAACCTAATGCTCAGTTCAAAGACCAAATCATCTGAGTCCAACTTACTTTGTCAACATAAAGATTCTATCAATACCTTGGTTCCTATTCTGTTAGTTATACTTAAAGTTTCATTTGAAAAACAATTCGGGAAATTGGTGGCATTGGATAATTTTCCTATAACTGCATAACTGAGGCAAATATTTGAAACAACAAATCCACTTCTGTAATATAGTAAAGGTAAGGTGCAAAGATCTAAGAAAATAATGAAATAGAAAGGTACTTTGTAAATTTAATCTAAATAAATGTTTTGGCTACTTACAAATACAATGTATTGAAACTCATTAAATGTATTTAGGTATGAGCCCACTGGATATTTATATACCAAAAATAAAATTCATGGATGAAGTTTGAAGTACTGGTTTATTTATTAGTCTTCTGAAGAGAAAATATTTTCTTAATTTTGAGGAAATTAAAGAAGCAGTAACAACACAAATTTGATAAACAATTGTATCTAATGAATAGAAAGAAGCTTTAAAATTCTATAATAAGAAAACAAAACCATTTTGAAAATGAGCAGAAAATATGAACAGAAACCTCACTAAGTAGAAATACAAAATGATGTAGTCACTTTGGAAGACAGTCTGGTAATGTATTAAAATGCTAGACCATAGGATCCTGCAATTGCATGCTTAGGTGTTTACCGAATTAATTTAAAAGACTATGTTCAAACAAAAATCTGTGTTCAAATGTTTATAGCAGCTTTATTTATAATTGTAAACAACTGGAAACAACCATGAAGTGTTTCAACAGCTGAATGGATTGAAGCAAACAAACAAACAAAAATTTGTAGAACATCCATACAATTTGTTGTATGTCTTTGATTCCATAATAACTAATATCAACTCAATGTGACAGGATAGATATTCCTCAGAGTATTTCTGGCACCGTGGGTAAATGCACTGGACTGCAAAGTTGGTTTGAACAGCAAGGTTGATGGTTCAAGCTTACCAGTAACTCCTCGGAAACCCTTTACAGGGTCACTATGAGTCAGATCCACCTTAATGGAACTTAACAACAACAACAGAGTCTTTTGGGGAGCATTTTTCCAGAGGTCTTTTCCTGTGAAGCAGCTGGTGGGTTTGAGCTGAGCATTAAACTACTGTTCCAATGTTGTTGTTGTTGTTGCAGTTGTTGTTGTTAGGTGCCATCGGGTCAGTTCCAACTCATAGCAACCTTATGCACAGCAGAATGAAACACTGCCCGATCCTGGGCCAACTTTACTACTGTTTGGATATCCTTAAATGTTATTAGAAATAAAAAAAGATGATTTACCAAGCTATAAAAAGAAATGGAGAAAATATAAATGCATATTACTAAGTGAAAGAAGCCAGTATGGATATTAAATGATTCCAACTACTATGTATTTCAAAAAATGAAAAATTATAAAGGCTGAAAAATAATTAGTGGTTGTCAAAATTTAGGTAGGGAAGAAAGGATGATGAATAGGTGAAGCAAAGGGGATTTTTACATTAAAATTACTCTCTATGATGCTATAAAAGTGAATTGAAGAAATCTAATCTCATAGGACTAAACACACTAAGTATGAGCCTTAATGTATGAAAATTAAAATTTATATAAATTTATGAGGTTAAGAAATTCTAAAAGAAAATACAGAAAGTTTTTTTTTTTTTTTAATTTATTGTGAATTCAGTGAAGATTTGCAGAGTGGATCATCACTTTTACATTCAACAAATCCTACACTTTGTTTCATTGCAATGACTGTAATCCTTTTCATGTAACAACATTTATCCCACTTTCTCTCTGTACTTCTTATTTCAATTCCAACCTCCTTCCTAACTCTTCTAAATTTGTTCTTAGGGAAATGTTGCCCTTGTGGTGTTGAATGGTAGAACATTCCAACGCAAGGATACCTTACTAGTGTTGTTGTACCTCCTCTATATCTATCTACTGCTTGGATGAAAACTGGGCTATGAAAGTATGTTCTAGACTTAAAGGGTTGTCAAAACTGGGCTATGTTCTAGACTTAGAGGTTTGTCAAGGGCCATAATTGTGGGTTTCTTGAGTCTTTCTTTGACCAGTAAGGCCAGTGTTTTTATACTTTTTAGATTTGTTCCACATTCAGTCTTACTCTATCAAGGACCTTCTAACATGATACCTTAAGGAGCAGTTTGTAGTGGTAGTTGGGCATCATCTAATTCTTCTGATCTCAGAGTTATGGAGACTGATGTTCATGTGTACCATTAGTCCATTGGACTACTTGATTCCAAGCATCTTCAATTTTCATCATTCTTTTTCCACACAACAGTTGCAAACATCCATTAATAACTGATACATAGGATGTATTAAACAAGACTCTAGAATTATTGGAAGTTGTCAAAAATAAAATGGAATGCATAAAGATTGATATTTAGGCATTAGTGAGATAAAAAGGACAGCTATTGGCCATTCTGAATACGAAAATCATAGGGTTTACTATTCTGGGAATGACAAATTCAAAAGGAATGACATAGTGTCCATCATCAAAAAGAACATTTCAAGATCTATCTTGAAATACAATTCTGTGATAAGATAATATCGATACACCTACAAGTAAAACCACTTTTATTCAAATTTATGCCAAAGACATACAACTTCTAAAGTCAGTAATAATGAAATCTAAGATTTCTACCAACTTTTTCAGTGTGAAATTTATCTAAGATGCTATCAAGATGTATCAATAATTACTGGTGATTGGAATGCAAACGTTGGAAACAAAGAGGAGAGATCAGTAACTGGAAAATATGTCCTAGGTGATAGAAATGATGTTGAACAATGTACGATAGAATTTTGCAAAAACATTTATTCACTGAAAATACCTTTTTAAAAGCTACATAAAAGGCAATTATACACGTGGATCTCACCAGATGGAATATACAGGAGTCAAATTGACTACATCTGTGAGAAAAGATGGGGGAAGATCTCAATATCATAAGCCAAAACAAGGTTAGGACAGACTGTGGCACATACCATCAATGACTCATATGCAAATTCAATGAGAAGCTGAAGAAAATTAAAACAAGTCCATGAGTGTCAAATTATGACCCTGAACAGATCTGATGTATTAGATATTGATGACAGAAAACCAGAAGAGCCATGGGATGACCCAAGAACATCAGACAGGAAGAAAGATGGTGAGTAATTGTTTTTATGACTAATTGCTACTGTCACAACTGTAAAGGTAGAAGTTTTATAACATAAAGGGAGAAGTAGTTAATCTAACATTCCAGGAACAAGGGACCCTAAGACCAAAAGGGAGAAGAGAACAAGTGGAATGTGGGATCTTATCCAGAGAAAGCAGCTACACCAGAGATGGAGGCAGAGATGATGTCATGGAGAAACAGCAGCAGAGGACTCTAGACTCATGGAAAGAGAAAGGCTGTGTGATGGCAGCCAGAATGGTGGCTTGCAGAATATGCCCTTTGGTTGTTTAAATGATTATATATTCCTGAGTGTTTTTGTGTACATCCCCCTCCAAAAATAAAAACAAACAAACAAAAAACCCAGCGGGAATAGACGAAAATACTGTTGAGTAATGAAGCATAGAGAGGACTGTAATCATTGTAATGAAAATCATTGTAATGAAATGAAATATGACAGGATGAGTGTAAAACCAATATTCTCCCATGTAAACTATCACTCAATTCACAATAAAAACTAAAAAAAAAAGAGAAAACCACATGAAACAAAGAAGAGACAAAACGTAAATCAAAGAGACACTAAAACTTGTTGTTGCCGCTACGTCTGCCAAGATGGTTCCAACTCATATCAACTCTACGCACAACAGAAGGAAACACTGCACAGCCCTGCGCCACCTTCACAATGGTGGCTATGCTTGAGCCCATTGCTGCTGCCATGGTGCGAGTGCATCTCATTGGGGTTGTCCTCCACTTTACCAAGCATGATATCCTTCTGCAGGGACTGGTCCCTCTTGAAAATATCTCTAACGTATGAGTGACAATGGTTCACTATCCTGGCTTCTAAGAAGCATTCTGGCATTACTTCTTTGACTATAGATTTGTTTGTATATCTGGAAGTTCATGATATTATTTATATTCTTCTCCAACACCAATCTCAAATGCATCAATTCTTCTATGGTCTTCCTTACTCATTTTCCAACTTTCACATGCATATGAAGCTATTGAAAATACCATGGCTAGAATCAGGTGCACCTTATTCCCCAAACTGACATTTTTGCTTTTAAACACTTTAAAGAAGTTTACAGGAGTAGATTTGCCTATTGCCACACATCATTTGATTTCTTGACTGCTGCTTCAATAAGTGTCAATAATGGATTGACAGCAATCCATTATTGACAACATATATCATCAGTAGGGACAATCATGCTTAATAAAGTGAAGAGTCAACAACAAAGCAGAAGACTGCCAACAAAATGTATTGACATAGTGGTTGCACCAATGAGCTCAGTCATAGCAATTGGGAGGATGTCACTGGGCCAAGACATGTATATAGGGTTACTATAAATCTGAGCTGACTCTAAGGCACCTAAGAACAACAATTGCATTACTAAAAGAACTGCAGCTATCCACTGATCACAGAGATAAGTTTAAACCCTTTTTGTTTAGAATAAACCTATGCATGTATGAACTGGAACTCTAGTAGGAATACTTTTAAACTTACCTTTGTATAAGATGTAAATAAGAAGCTCTGGTAGCATTGTGGTTACAAGTTGGGCTGCTAATCTTACTGTCAGCACTTCAAAACTACCAGCGGTTCCATGGGAGAAAGATGAGGCTTTCTGCTCCCATAAATATTTACTTCCTTGGAAACCCTGTACAGGGTCAGTATGAGCTGGCACCAACTCCATGGCATATAACCACCACCACCAAGATGTAATTAGTTGGTATATATGGAGTGAAACAACCATATCAATTTTCTGTAAATATAAACTATTCTACAAACTAAAGTCTATTCAAAAGAAAGAAAAATAAACAGGTACATTACTGTTTCTGTGAGTATCAAATGAAAGGGAGAATTGGATCATTCCCAACTTCTAACCAAAGCTAGAAGTAATTTTTGAGAGCTGTGTTAAAATGAGGATTTTTAAAAATTCTGATTACTAGTGACAAGATTTGTTGCTGTTGTTTATAAATGCTGTTGAGGCAGTTTCGACTCATAGTGAACTTATATAGGGTTTCCAAAGAGCAGCTGGTGCATTTAAACTGCTGATATGGTGGTTAACAGTCTAGCCTTCTGCTACAGTTTCACACCAGGAGTTCAAAGATTGGAATTAGAGCTTTTTAATGTCAAGTGATGACATTGTTAAGTACCTTCAAGTTGGTTCTGACTCATAGCCACCCCATATAAGATTTCAGAGGAGCAGCTTGTGAACCTGAACCGTGCAATTCAAACAGATCTTGCAGTCCAATGCATTAATCCACAAAGCCACACCAGAACTCCGTAACATAAATTGTTGTTGTTAGGTGCCCCTGAGTCGTTATCGACACATAGAGACCTTATGCACAGCAGAATAAAACACTGTCCGATCCTGGGCCAACCTCACTACTGTGGCCACGCTTGAGTCCATCGATGCTGCCACTTGGCCAATCCATCTAGTTGGGGGTCTTCCTCTTTTTCTCTGACCCTCCACCTTACTTACCAAACATGATATCCTTCTCCAGCGACTGCTCCCTCCTGACAATATGTCCGAAGTATGAGAGACGAAGTTTGGTCATCTTGGCCTCCAAGGAGCATTCTGGCTGCACTTACTCCAAAATGGATCTATCGGTTCTTTTGGCAGCCCATGGAACTTTCCATATTCTCCTTATTAACTGTCCAGCTTTCACATGCGTATGAGGTTATTGAAAATACCGTGGCTTGGGTCAGGTGCACCTCGTTTTCCCATTTACCTGCCAGAAGTGAAAAAAAAAGAAAGAAAGAAAACCAAAACAAAGAAAATATTGCCTCTTTCGATGGAAACTTTTGTCAACTTATTTCTTGTGTAAGGTGTCATGGAGTTGATTTCAAGTCCTAGTGACTCCATGTTTGCCATAGGAACCGGCCTGGTCCCGTACCATCTTCACAGTCGTTTACTGTTTGAGCTCGTTGCAGACTGCATCAGTCTATTTCACGGAAGTCTGTCTCATTTTTTGCTGATTCTCTAATTTACCAAGATTGATGGCCTTCTTCAGAGACTAATCCCTCCTCATAACATGTTCAAAGTGATAGCATGGATCTACCTACCTAAACAAAATGGAGTCATTTAGTCATTAGGTCTTGAAGTGAGTTAAAGATTAGCGACTGTGGAATCTTTGAGAAGGATTATTGCCTGTTTGCTCCCTTTTCCCAAAGCTAAAATGCGTGAAGAATTCTATTGCTTTGTTGTTTTTTATCCAAAATGTTATCTTAACGTTAAGCTAGATTAAGTGTATATCCAAACATAATTTATCCTATTTCGTGTGCCCATTCTTCACGATAGGCAGGATGGGCTTGAGAAGCTGTTCTCACCATCCTCCAGGCTGTGGCTTTGTGTTAATAAAGATTGGATTGGATCTCTCCCCGTCGCTGTGACTGACTACAGTGACAGGTGGCAAGCCCTCGTTTCGGTTTGGCAACAAAAGTATGAGAGACAAAGTCATGCCATACTCACCGGAAAGGAACATTTTGATTTTACTTCTTCCAAGACAGATTTGTTTGTCCTTCTAGCAGTTTATATTAGATTCGATATTCTTCACCAACAACATAATTCAAAATTATCAGTTCTTTGGTCTTCCTTACTCACTGTCCAGCTTTCATATGCATTTGAGGAGACTGAAAATATCATGGCTTGAGTCAGACACCATTTAGTCCTCAAAGTGACATCTTTACTTTTTAATACTTTAACGTTAGTTTAGGTGAAATCTAGAAAATCAGCAAAAAAAAAGATGGTTTGATATTTTATTGGATGTTTATTTTCTTTTGCACAATATATAAAATCAAGTAATAAACTTGGTTTAGAAATGATATAGCAGTTACCCACTGTTCATGTCTGAGTTTTCCTTATGTATAAATCCATAATTTAAATATATGCAAATCATAAATGCCTTACCTGACAACAATAAACCTTGTGAACTGTGAACTCTGAGCAATATATGATTAATTAAGGAAATTGTTGGGGAGAATAAGGAGGAGTATATTTAAGTTAATTTCATCTTTATTAAGCTGACAGTTTGTTTGTAGTCAATAAAAATAAAAAAGCTGTCTTTCAGTTGATTTTTAAGACATATCTCACCTCACCAAGTTTCAATTGATTTGGAATTTTATGATAAATAATATTAATGTCCAAAATCAGTCTAATTCAATAAGTATAAACACTGTGGCACAATTCTAGAGCATAGATCCTCCTTTAAACAATTAGTGGCATCTAATTTATGTTTTTAAAGTGTTGAAGAGCAAAGATGTAAGCTTGAGGTGCGCATGACCCAAGCCATGGTATTTTCAATAACCTCATATGCATGTGAAAGCTGGACAGTGTACAAGGAAGGCTGTAGAAGCATTGATGCATTTGAGTTATAGTGTTGGAGGAGAATATTGAAAGTGCCATGGGCTGCCAAAAGAACCAATAGATCCATTTTGGAAGAAGTGCAGCCAGAGTGCTCCTTAGAGGTCAAGATGGCCAAACTTCGTCTCTCATACCTTGGACATATTGTCAGGAGGGATCAGTCACTGGAGAAGGATATCATGTTTGGTAAGGTGGAGGGTCAGAGAAAAAGAGGAAGACCCCCAACTAGATGGATTGGCCAAGTGGCAACATAGATGGACTCAAGCGTGGCAACAATAGTGAGGTTGGCCCATGATCGGGCAGTGTTTTGTTCTGTTGTGCATAAGGTCGCTATGGGTTGGTACCGACTCCATAGCATCTAACAACAACAACAAATATATAGAGCATAAAGTAAATTATTAAAGTGTTCAGTATTTATAACTTTTAGCACTCATTATATGTGACACACTTGATTGAAATACAAAATGCTTCCATTTTCTTCTCTACTAACATTGAAAATTTATTGTTGAGTGTTCAGTGTTTATATCTTTTAGCACTCGTTATATGTGACACACTTGATTGAAATATAAAATACTTCCATTTTCATCTCTACTAACATTGAAAATTTATTGTTGAGATGCTCTGTAAATAAGTCAATTCTTATCTCATAAGGGAAATGATAATTCAAATGTAAATCTGATTGAATAAAATAGCCTTCATTGAAGTCTTGTTATTAAGTGCCTTGAAGTCAGAGTCAGTTCATACTCATAGAAACCCTATGTTGAGTTTCCAAGGAGTGATTGGTGGATTTTAACTTAACAACAATAGCAACACTTCAATGAAAGCTATTTTATTCAATCAGATTTACATTTGAATTATCATTGCCCTTGGAAAAATATGTTTCAATACTTTATCTTTGTATAGTGATTTAGAATGCTATTTAATCCTAGATAGTGTTAAGAGGAGTATACTTTCTAAAAAGATAAAGAGAAATAATTATTACTTGACTAGGCTAGAAGTGAGGGACAAGGCTTGACACTCTCCCACATAGTATTTTACTGAATAATATCAAAGGTGAAGGCATTATTATTCCTATTTTAAATATGAAAGAAATGAGGCAGGCATTATTATTCCTGTTTTAAATATGAGAGAAGTGAGGCTCAAATTGTGTAAATAACTCACTCGCTCACTAAGGGATTTTATACAGCCAATGACTGCACTGTAGTCATTCAAATTCAGGAATACTTAATCCCAAATCCATTTATTTTCCACTATATAAGAGGTGGAGAGTCCTAATGTGGCATTGTAGGATCAGCTAACCACAATGGTGGTGGTTCAAACCCACTAACCAATCTTGAAAACATTATACAAGTTCACTATGAGTCAGAACTGACTTGATGGCACATAACAACAACATATAACAGGGAATTATAACAATAGACTCTATTTCTAATATGTTACCATCCCAATTGCCCTCAGATATCAAGTTAAAACTTGTAGATCCATCTTTTGTAAAAAGTCAAGAAACAGGAAGGAAGGCTGAAAGAAAAAAAATTGGAAGAAAAATATTTTAGTTATGTAAATGAGGGTTGTAGTTGTTGGCATAGAAATGCTTTGACTATTCCTTTAAGGAGTTTCTTTTTTTTTTTACATAGTACAGCATTTCTGTGTCTTTTACAATACCATGTTCCACATTGAGGTTTTCACAGTAGTAAGTGAAGTGAAGCTTTAGAAATTAGTCTGTTAATACAAGTAAGCTTGATGAATGTAATTAGCCAAGCTGTGTAACTGACAAATTTCTATTTAATTCTATTGTAACTCATGGAGTTGACTTTGGCAATTTGAAGACCACACATGAGTCTTTTCTTACAAAACCTTTTCCTCTTTGGTTATGTCTAGAAGATTTTATTTCAATGAAAATCTACTGGTATAAATGACCATTAATGTTTTTATACTTTTATCCTCTTACTAGGTTTTAATTTTAAAATATGCATACCTTTATAGTTGCATGAGAATTTATAGTTTAAAGTGATTTCACGTGCAGCAGTTTATCTATGTCTATCATTTACCTTCTGGGTGGGAGCAAATTGACAGGCATTTTATTTTACAAGTATTTTATTTTTTGACTAAGTACATTGGATAAAAAATGTTTAGTATCATTTTAGATTTTCAGAGAGGTTACAAAGAGAGTAGAAAGAGCAGAGAGTCCCTGCATACTCCACCCCCAGTTCCCCTATTATTAACATCTTAAGAGATGCACATATGGCACAACGAAGACCCTGATTATTGTTAAGTGCCATAAAGCTGGTTCCTCCTCATAGCAACACAGTATAGGGTTTTTGAGCAGTGGCTGGTGGGTTCCAACATACGACCTTGTACGTTTAAACTGAACTTAAGGTCCAGTGCTTATTCTATAGCACCACATCAAGACTCCAATCCTACTGTATTAATACTAACTTCACATTTCATTTTAATTTTACTAAGCTCTTCCCAATCTATCAATTAATTTTGAGGTATTTTTGCACAGCAGAAACTAATGGGGATTAGTTTTCTAGTTCACAATTCCTTCTTATCTTCTTGTCTTGTTGCTATTAGTGGTTTCTGTCTTTTAAGTGTCTTCAAGTCAATCTTGGTGACCCTGTATAGGGTTTCTAAGGCTGCAAATATTTGCAGGAGCAGAAAACCTCATCTGTCAACTTCACATCAAATAAACAAGTAAATAAAAAACAATGGGGGAAATGTCTGTAAGAGTTTATATAACTTTTTTTTAATATAAAAAAAAACAAACAAAAAACAGAAAAGTAAAACTAACCATGTGGATAAAACAGTGTATAGAGAATGGTTGATTGAATTTAAAAAGACTATACAACAAGGAGTCCTCATGTGGCTCTATAGGACAAGCTCTGGACTGATAACCACAAGGTTGGCCACTCAAATCCATGAGCCACTATTCAAAAATCCTATTCAGGTCACTGAATCAAAACTGACTCAAAGGCACTTCACATATTACAGGGAGGATTAAAGTGTGCCTGACCCTATCCGTGATATTTTGAATAGCCTCATATGTATGTGAAAGTTGATTAATGAATAAGGAAGACCACAGAAGAATCACTGCAGTAGAATTATGGTGTTGGAAATGAATACGGAAAATTCTATGGGCTTCCAGAAGAACAAATGTCTTGGAGAAGTACAGCTAGAAAACTTCTCAGATACTAGGATGACTAGACTTTGTCTCTCATATTTGTGACATGTCAAAGGGACCAGACCCTGGAAAAGGACATCATGACTGGAAAAGTAGAAGGTCAACCCAAAAGCGGAAGACCCCAAGGAGATGTGTTGCTACAATAGCAGCGGGTTTAAATATAACAACTATGAGGCTGCCACAGCACTGGGCAGTGTTTCATTCTCTTGTGCATAGAGTCACTATTAGTCAAAACTGACTCAGTAGCACCTAACAACAGCAACAATGCACTACAACACACTACAGGAATAATGAGAGGCAATTCTGGGTAATGTTGAAGAGACATCTTCTAGGATATTGTAATATTGTAAACATTATCGCCTGGGTTGATTTTTAAAGACAAAAGAAATAGAGTTAGTGGTTTTTATATTCACATTTAATGACCTCGTCTCAAACACTGCAATGTTGAATTCTTTCATTCTAAACTCTAATGGTCTTCACAGAAAGGAAATTTCTACCAGGGAATAAAATAATGTTATTCTATTTAACAGGCTCCACTTAACAACAACAAATCTAAGAGGCTGTCATTGCCATGAGGCCACTTTGGGCATCTCATGCTACTAGTCAGGCAGACCCAAAGGAGAATTGTTGCAAAGGATGAATTGATTTACCCTGAAAAGAAGGGGAAGCTATGCTTAAAGAAAGGCGATGGAAAGTGGAGTCCTTTAGCATATCCCCTCCATCTACAAAAACCCTGGAAAATTACAATCAACAAAGAGCTGAGAATTTTGAAAAGTAAAGGTATTTTTTTAATTTTGCATTGTTTTAACACCCTGGGCAAACAACTTGGAATACATTGCAGAAGCATCTACAATCTCAAGAAAGTGGAAAAATACTCACTCTCTGTCTTTCCAGGCAAACTTGGCCTCTTTCTGTCTTTCAAATAAACAGAAACACACTAACATACATTATATATTATATGTTTATATTACATATTGTTGTTTTTGTTGTTAAATGCCATCAAGTCAGTTCCGACCCATAGTGACCCTCTATAGGGTTTCTGAGGAGCAGCTGGTGATCGTGAACTACTGACCTTGCAGTTCAAACCGACTTTGCAGTCCATTGCATTTACCCACATTGCCTCCCTGTTATATTATATACAATACACTGGAGTCCTGGTGTGGCACTGTAGGATAAGCACTGGACTGTTAAGTGCAAGTTTGGCAGTTCGAACCCACCAGAAGCTCCTCGGATACCTCACATAGTGTCTCTATGAGTCAGAAGAGACTTGACAGCACTATACTACAATTATACTGTAGTCCTGGTGTGGCTCTGTGGGTTAATGTGCCAGACTGCAAAGCCATTTGAACTGCAAGGTCGGTGGTTCAAGCTCATCAGTCGCTCCTTGGAAACCCTGTATAGGGTCGCTATGGGTCGGATCTGACTCAATAGCACTTAACAACAAACAACAACATAATACTGGCGTGGCACAGTAGGGTAAGCACTGGACTGCAAATTTGGTTTGAACCCCAAGGTTGGTAATTCAAACTCACCAGCCACTCTTTGGAAACACTATATAGAGTCTCTGTGAGTCAGATCTGACTCAACAGCACTTATCACAACATCCCTTTATAAGGACTCTTGTGTTGTTGTTAAGTGTTGTTGAGTCTGTACCAACTCACGGCAAGCCTATGCGCAACACAGCAAAGCACAACTCAGTCCTGGACCTTCTTCACAATTGTTTTTTATAGTTAAGCCTATTGTTGCTGCTCCTATATCCATCCATCTTATTGGGGGTCTTCCTTTTTTTCACTGACCCTCTACTTTTCCAAGTATGATGTAGTTCTACAGGGACTGGTCCCTCCTGATAATATGTATAAAACCCCAGAGACAAAGTCTCACCATTCTTGTTTCTAAGGAGCATTCTGGATGTACTTTTTCCAAGAAAAATTTGCTTATTCTTCTGGAAGTCCATGTTAGTTTCAATAATATTCTCCAATACCCTAATTCAAATGTAATTCAATTCTTTTATGGTCTTCCTTATTCACGATCCAACTTTAACATGCATATGAGGCAATTGAAAATACCATGGCATGGGTCAGGCATACCTTGTTCCACAGAGAGACTTCTTTGGTTTTTGAACACTTATAATATGTCCTTTGCAGGAGATTTGCCAAATGAAATGCATTGTTTGAGTTTTTGACTCCTGCTTCCATGATTATAGATTGTGAATACAAGCAAATATAAGTCTTCAACAACTTCAATCTTTACTCCCTTTATCATGTTATTATTTATTGGTCCAACTGTGGGGAATTGCATTTTCTTAATATTGTGGTACAATCTATAATAAACACTGCAGTCTATGAGCTTCATCAATATAACAAACTGAGGGATGATTGATGGGCACATTTAAGATAGTATAGTCTTCCATTTCAAATGCCTTAAGTAATCATACCCACAAGTTCCTTTGCAATGATCAGCAGCATATTCTCAGCTTCTAGGGATGAGGATAGGCATATCTTTTGTTGTTGTTGTTAAGTGCCATCGAGTCAGGATCCGACTCATAGCTACCCTGTACAGGGTTTCCAAGGAGCAGCTGGTAAGTTAGAACTGCCAGCCTTAATGGCCCACACAGACGTTGCAGTGTACCGCATTAACTGGCAACACCACACCAAAAGTCTATATCTTTAGTGGGGAGAAAACATTGTACATTTATGTGAATGAGTGTGTGCTTATGCATATGTGTATAATTATTTCTACTTAATTTTTTTTTTTTTTTTTTTTCAAAGTAGCTAGGATAAACACTTGACTGCAAGGTCAGTTTGAACAAACTCAGTGGTTCAGTCTTACCAGCCACTCCTCAGAAACTCTGTACAGGATCACTATGAGTTGGAAATAACTCAACAATATTTGGCAATACAAATTGTAAACATTTAAATTTTTACCTAAACTTATTATGATTAGTTAAATGAAATATTTTAACTTAAATATCCTTAAAATAGGAGAGGAGGCAAGATGTCATACTAGGCAGAAAAGCTGTATGAACCCTCTACAATAAAGATATGGAAAGCCCAATCAATCAGATGTAGATGATAATCCTAGAACTCTGAGCTTCAGATGCAGGGATAGAGTCAGCTATTGGAACTAAACCCATTTGGGTGGGCCCTGCTCCAAATCTGCAGAACCAGTTCATGCCTGGACAAGCACTCACTAGAAACATCTGAATAGATGTGTGGAGAAAACGAAAAGGGGACTGATGATCTATATTTGTTGACTAGGCACAGTGTGATCATCTTGAAAATTTGCAGGCAGTTTTGAAGGCAAGAGGACCATAGGTGGTGCAGAGGCATACCACTTATTGACAGTGAGAAAGACACAATTTTGTTTTATTGGGCCCCACATTACTCTGGTGATCTGAAGTATAGGCAGCCTCCACCTGTGTACACACCCAGTGACACTTCTGAGGTCAGAGCTCCATCAAAGGGAGCCGGGAACTAGCAGCACTCATTCCAGTACCTGGAATCAGGTTTCCCTGCTCCATACCTGCAGAGCTGGTTCTGGCAAGCTCTAGACTAGCAGAACTTCTTGCATTCAGCTGTCCTCTGTGATGGAAATACCTTGATCCCATAGCTGCACAAACTACATCTGGACTGGGTGTCAACAGGAATTCCATATAGGATTCAGAGTGATATTGTCTTAATGTTTGCCCACTCATGATGTGAAGTTGTTGGCTAGCAGGAGATTCCCGAATTTTCTCCTCTCTGGATCTGACTCCTGCCCTGGTCTTTTCCTTTCTTTTTTTTTTTTTTTAAGGTTTTTATTGTGGATTGAGTGAAAGTTTTCAGGGCACATCATCTGTTTCACATTCAAACACTCATATACCTTGTTTCATTACATTGATTATAATCCCCTCCACATACCATCTGTTAACAGAGTTTC
>NW_006408519.1:12928400-12940928 GCF_000296735.1 Chrysochloris asiatica | reverse complement strand
TTGGAATCCATTTTGGAGAGCTTATGACCTGTAACACAGACTAAAACTCTCGCCTCTTGGTTAGTCACGTAGTAAAAGAAAACATTCCAGCGTCTTAACAGGATTCTCCCCCATTCCAAACACGATTCAATCCCTGTATCTCAGAGTCCTGCCGTTCCAAGGTTGTGTACATATCTTGCTTTGTCTCTGTCCCCTTTGGCCCTTTCACTCATGCCCACCTGTTCTCCCAGCTGCTCCTTTCATTTTTCTTGTTTGTTTATATCGTCTTACACTTTTTGCTCTCCCTTGTTTTCTATCCTTTCTATCTTGATTTTATTTTTCTTCTGTTTCTCAGCTGCTGCTGCTTCTTTCCTTTTTTTTTTCCTGTTCTCTTTGTTTTCCCTTGTTTCACATTCTCATCTGAATCTGATTTGGGCCACTGGGTTTTCCCTGTCAATGTACTTCAGCAACCATTCTTGTAGTAAAATTTCATTTGCATGTCATACTAATGATATTATTCACTGATTTCCACATTCCGTTAGGTCACCTCTCTTTGGAATGGGCACCAACATGAATCTCTTCCAATCAGTTGGCCAGATAGCTGTCTTCCAAATTTCTCAGCATAGATGAGTGAGTACTTTGAGTGCTGCATCGATTTGTTGAAAGATTTCCATTTATATTCCACTAATTCCCAGAGTCATACCATTTGCCAATACTTTTAGTACACTGTGGACTGTTTTCTTTACCAATGGCTTTTGATCATATACTACCTCTTAAAATAGCTGGACATTTTATCATTTCTTTTTGGTACAGTGACACTGTGTATTCCTTCCATCTTCTTTTGATGTTTTCTGCATCATTCAGTATTTTTCCTATGGAATCCTTCAATATTGCAACTTGAGGCTTGATTTTTTTTTTCTTTAGTTTTTTCATCTTGAGGAATTAAGAGTATGTTTTCCCTTTTTGTTTTCTAACTCTAGGGCTTCACAGATTTCATTATAATTCTTGGCTTTGTCTTCTCTAACTGTCCTTTGAAATTTTCTGTTCAGCTCCTCATCCCTTACATTTGCTTTAGCTACTCTGTGCTGGAAATCAAGTTTCAGAGTCTTTTCTGATGTCCATTTGATCTTTTCCTTCTTTCTTTTCTTCTTAATGATATTTTGCTTTCTTTCTATATGATACTTCAGATGTTTTAATCTCACAGCACTTCTGGTCTAATGCATCAAAGCTGTTCTGGAGATGATCTCTAAATTCAAATGGGATATGTTCAAGGTTATGGGTTTTATATACATGTTTTAATTTTCTTCATCTTCAGCCTGAAATTACATCTGAGACCATTTCATAGTCTGCCTAGACATTGTTTTGGCTGATGACATGGAGTTTTTCCATGATCTCTTTTTGCAGAGGCAATCAATTTGATTTCTGTGTATTCCATCTGCCAACCCTGTGATGACAAACATTCTAAAGGGCATTCTGTGGACAGAGAACCAATCAGAAGAGACAACAACCAGAGATTGACATATGTGGCAGCATCACCCGGAAGTCAATTGACAAATAGAAGAGTTGAGAAAAGGATAAAACTATAAGAACAAATTCTGAGGATCTGGGAGGTCAGTCTATGATCAAAACAATTACAATGTGAAAGAAGGTAAACACAGAGGAACAGAGATCTAGGTGGTGGGAAGGACAGGTAGATTACAGAATAAAATAGACTGTTTTAAATTGAGGGGAAAGTTAATGGAATGTAAGGTAACCACAACAGTGTGGTTGGGGTGAGGGGTTTTGTGGGACAAGGAGGGAGGCAACGATTGAGCACAGGGTAAGGGTAGACACATCATGTTTCAGGTGTTGGAGAGGGCAATACAAGAAGGGTGAGAAGGTGGAAGAACAAGATAGATAGGGGAATACTGAGACAGTTTTGCATGGGCTAAGTGGGACAGAGGTAAATAATAATGCATGCTTAACCTTGGAATGACAGGATTCTGTGTTACAGGGATCTAGGCATAGTTTGAAGAGGGGAAATAATACTAAGATGCTTGACTGTCTTATGAATATTGGTTTCCCTTGTCTACTGTTATAAAATAGACACTTGAGTGGGATAGAAAGGAGTGTCAGGAAACATGATCATAGAAAACTTGCAAGCCCGTCTTCAGCCTATAACTGATTGGAAAACCTAAAAGGGGTTCTAGAACTTGCTCAGTGAGACAGGCCTCTTGTGGAGCCTTTGCAGAGTATAGGACCTTAGGTGAATCCTGAGTCTCATCCAGAACCTTCTAAGGTGGGATATTCCCACTAGAAAGGACAAGAAGACCAGCTTGGAACAGCTAGAGTGTCAGAAGATGCATTGTCAAAGAAGGATCATCAGGAAAAACCCAAAACAAAAATGTCAGTATGACAGCCTACTGCAAGAGTTAGCAAGTTGTTCACTGGGAAGTCATCCAAGGCAAGCAATCAAGTTCCTTCAGGACAAACCCCCCTCTAAGACTGAAACTCAAAGAGAACACATTAGCAGGCATGTAAGCGTGCTGGAGTCCATGTTGGTCTACTGGTGAGTGGAAGAAGAGGAAAGGCAGCACTGAAGAAATAGTCTGAGTTCAACCACAGTCCATTGACTCCTGTTGACCTGGAGATGAGAAAGAGAATAAGAAGGGCTGGTTGGTTCAAAGTACTGTGAGACCTGGGGACTCCTGAGCCCATGGACAAGGATATAGCCACAGAGGATAGAGCTGAGAGTAAAGCATCCAGCTGATATGAAGTGAGGGGAGAGGCATAAGAACACCCAAATTTGCAGATTGTACCCATTTGACCTAGCCTCGATGGCTTGATAATCAAAACTCAACTAGAGGAAGATTTAAAAAACAAAACAAAACACTTTTTGATAAAGGAAGCAAGGGTAAATTGCTACAATTTTGATGAATCTTACCTATACTCATGCAGGTTGTTGTTGTTGTTGTTGTTAAGTACCATGTAGTTGGTTCCAACTCATAGTAACCCTGCACAGGGTTTCCAAGGCTGTAAATCTTTACAGGAGCAGAAAGCCTCATCTTTCTCCTTGGAGAATCTGAAAGTTTGGAACTGCTGACCTTATGATTCATAGCCCGATTCATAACCACTATGCTATGGAGGTAGTAACTCTAAATACCAACAAGAGAGGGGAGTCTTCACTTCAAGTATTAACGCTATCTCCACTATACATAGGGTAGACAGGGACAGGCAACTTAACATTGGCTACCTAAAATGAGGGGGCAATAAAGACACAAAGTCACTGGCTTACAAGGTTTCAAGAGGGAGTTTAATTTAAGAGTGTGTGTGGGGTGGGGAGAAAGAGTCCCCACTGAATAGTTGTTACCTTGTTTAGACGGGTCCGATTAAAAGATATGGGGATAAGATTCCTATGATTCAACAGTGAGTAATTGTTATCATGACTAATTGTGACTGTCACAATTGTAAAGATAGAAGTTTTGTAACAAAAATGGGGAGCAGTTAATCTTACAGTCTAGAAACAAAGGATCTGAGAGCCATCAAGGGAGAAGTGCACAAATGGAATGCGGTACCTTATCCAGAGCAGCAACCACACCAGAGATGGAGGCAGAGATGCGGATATGGAGAAAGGGAGCAGCTGAGGACCCTAGATTCATGGGAAGAGAGGGACTAAGAGCTGGCAGTCAGGAGGTTGATTTGTAGCACTTGTCCAAAAGTGTTAGAAAATAAAGAGAATGAAAACAAGAAGCATAGTGAAAGAGTGGGACAAGTGATGTTATATTGTGAAGCCGGAAATTAATGACACAAAACAAGACGTACGTGAATGAATAAATGGGAACTTGAATTGATTTGCTCTGAAAACCTTCACCTAATTCACAATAAAATGCTAAAAAGGAATGCCCCAAGTCAGGAACTTATCACTAGACCAAGAACTGTGTTCTTTATAGCATAATATTTTTCTCTTATATCATTTACATAGATCATATGTCTTATATAATATCCATGTGCATATATACATATGTGTATATGAATTATGTATAATGTATCTTTGTAGAGATAGATGAGATAGACAGACAGAGAAACTTCTTTATTATCTAAACACTCAACTGTGAAGGAAACTTGTACAATTGAAGTGAGTGTTTTCAGTATAAAAGTAAGTATTTAAAAACTCTTTATTAAAAAAATGGACCTGGTGTGGCACTGTAGGATAAGCATTGGACTACTAACCACAAGGTTGGCAGTTCAAACCCATCAGTTACTCCTTGGAAACCAATTACAGGATCGTTATGTCAGAATCGACTTGATGGCAACAACAAATATTATAAAACCTGACACATGCACTAGTTTATTGTACTGTGTTGGCTTGCATGTTGCTGTGATGCTAGAAGCTAGGCCACTTCCAGAAGATAGCTAATTAGGTTGGAAGGCGCTCAAAGTATGACTGAGGAGGAGCTGAATCCTCAAAGTAGAGTCAATTTTTATGACATGCATGGAGTGAAGCTTTCAGAACCTTAATTGGCTAATGGGGTATGACTCAAAATGAGAAGAATCAGCTACAAAATTCACAAATAATCAGAGCATAGAAGGTAAGATGTATTCCAGGAAACTGGAATCCACCAAAAAGGAAATGGAACAAAAAAAGATTGATATACTAGGCTTTAGTGCACTGAATCAATTTTGACTGATTTAGTACCGATTAAATGGTTTTCTAGCCCAGGAATGGCAAATCAAAGATCACATGCATCCTCAAGTGAACATTTCAAGATCTAGCTTGAAGTATAATGCTGCCTATGATAACATCTTTAAGCTAATACAACTGCCATTCAAATTTAAATACCAACCACCAGAGCCAGTGATGAAGAAACGGAAGAATTCTCTCAAATTCTGCAGTATAAAATTGATCAAACATGTAATCAAGATGCATTAATAATTATCAGGGATTAGACTGTGAAAGTTGGAAACAAAGAGGTAAGATCAGTGTTTGGAAAATATGACCTTAGTTATAGAAATGAAATACATGATAAAATTTAACCAGACCAATGAATTCTGCATTGCAAATACTAATTTTCTACAACATAAATAGTGACAATACACTTGGTCCTCACCAGATGGAATACACAGGTATCAAATTTGCTACATTTCTAAGAGGAGACAATGGAGAAGATCAATATCATCAACCAAAACAAAGTCGGGGGTCAACTGTGGAGCTAGCCATCAATTACTCATATGAAAGTTTAGGCTGAAGCTAAAGAAAATTAGAAACAAGTCCAAGAGAGACAAAACATGACCTTGAGACTATCACATCTGAATTTATATACTATCTCAAAAAAAAAAAGACAGCACTTAATGACAGAAGACAAGGTCAATTATAGAATGAATCCAAGAATATCATACATGAAGAAAACAAAAGGTCATCAAAAAGACAGGAAAGACAATATGAAATTGGATGTCAGTAGAGACGTTGAAATTTTGTGTAACTTGCTAAAAGTGAAGAGAACTTGAATCACTTGCACAGTGAAGTCAAAGACAAAAACCTTCAATATGGATTACAACTCAATGTAAAGAAGACAAAAATCCTTACAACTGCACCAATAAACAACATCATGATAATTAGAAAAAACATTAACGGTGTTGGTATTATTATTTACTTGTATCCATAATTAATGCTTATGGAAGCAGCAGTTAAGAAATCAAAAGCTGTAGTGCATTGGGCACATCTGTTGCAGGAGAACTCTTTGAAGTGTTAAAGAGTAAAGATATCACTTTGATGAATAAAATGCTTCTGACCCAAGCCATGGTATTTTCACATGTAATATACATGACACACCTGGGCCATTGAAAAGGTAAAAGGGAGAAGAATAGGTGCATTTAAATTAGGCTGTTGGTGAAGAATATTGAAAGTATTATGGACTGTCAGAAGAAGAAACAGACCTCTCTTTGAAGAAGTCCAACCAGAATGCTCCTTAGAAGTGAAAATCATGAGACATTGTCTTTTAATATTTGAATATGTTATCAGGAGGAGCCAGTTTCTGGAAAAGGACATCATGCTTTAAAGAAGAAGTTCTGAAAAATAGGAAGACTCTAACAAGATGAATTGATACTGCAGCAGCAACAATGGGCTCAAGCATAACAATTGTGAGAATGGTGCTGGTGTTGGACAAGGAAGTGGTTTGTTCTTCTGTGAATAGTGTCTCTGCTCATCAGAAACACCTAGACAGTGCCTAAGAACAACTACAGCATATAAAACCCAACACCTTGTCTGTTCATCATACATCACCATACAATCACAGACGGAAGAATCCCAAACATGAAGGAAATGAACAATATGAACAAAACAAAAACTGAGTCCTTCTGTTTCTGGTATAATGAAATAAAAATGATTCTTCTTATTTTTCATCTAATATAACAAAAACCTTTGACATTACATTAAACAAACATACGAAAACTCTGAAATGTGGAGGAAAAGACACACGTGCTAGGAGTGTCAGGACCAATGCAATGAAACAGTGGTGTTTCTGGGTTTTCTTTTGGCTTTAAAAGTTTATGGAAAGATATAATAAAAAAGATAATGGAATTTTTCCATGAAAGTTTCAAGTCCCATCCTATAGCCCAGACTCCAAAATAAATTGAAGTCTCTAACCCAAGGACAAGGTAGGTGAACAAATTTGCAAGACAAAATCTTTTTAGATAACGGAAGTGCTCTTGTGGCACTGAAGGATAAGCACTGAACTGAAAGATCAGTTTAAGCCAAAAGGTCAGAAGTTCAAAATTCATCAACTGTTCCTCAGACATGCTACATAGGGTCACAACAAGTCAGAAATGACTTGACTGCACTTAACAACAACTCCTTTTCAGCCAAACACTACTGTGGTCCCATCACCAACCATGCTCACAAAGACCAGGTGAGAACTTAGATTTCAACCTTGCCCCGCTGTTTGTGGGAGAAAGATGAGGCTTTCTGGTCCTGTAGATTTACAGCCTTGGAAACCTTGTACAGGGTCACTATGAGTCAGAACTGACTCCATGGCACATAACCACCACCACGCTGAAATAGGAGTCCTGGTGTGGTGCTGTGTTCCAATGCACTGGACTACAAAGTCGGTTTGAACTGCAAGGTTGGCAGTTCAAGCTCACCAGCTGCTCCTAGGAAACCCTATACAGGGTCACTATGGGTTGGAACTGACTCGACAATACGTAACAACAACAACAATGCTGAAATAAGGCAACCCACTCTGCTGGTGGGGTGGTATTAGAGAAGACAAAGTAGGAAGCTGGGACACTAAATCATACCAGATTATTCTATAACCATTCTTGCACTGTCACTAAAGATTTTATGTTGTTGCTTTTAGGTGCCATTGAGTTGCTTCTGACTCATAGTAACCCTATACACAGTAGAAGGAAACATTGCTTGGTCCTGAACCATCCTTACAATTATGGTTATGCTTGAGACCTCTGCTGCTACCACAATGTCAGTCCATCTCATTGAGGTGCTTCGTCTTTTTTGCCCATCCTCCATTTTATCAAGCATGATATCCTTCTCCAGGGATGTCAAAGTATGATATACAAAGTTTTGCCATTCTTGCTTCTAAGGAGTATTCTGGCTGTAATTCTTCCAACAGAGATTTGTTTGCTCTTCTGGCAGTCTATCTCACTCTTACTAGTCTTCTCCAACACCACAATTCAAGTGCATGAATTCTTCTTTAGTCTTCCTTTCCACTGACAAATTTCATATGCATAGAGACAATAGAAAATACCATGGCTTGGGTCAGGCATATCTTATTCCTCAAACTATTATCTTTGCCCTTTAACACCTTAAAAAGGTCTTTTTCTGCATATTTGTCTAATGTGCCCATCCTTTGATTTCTTGACTGTTGCTTCCATGACTATAGATTGTAGATTCAAGCAAAATGATGCCTTTGACAATTTCAGTCTTCTCACCATTTTTTTACTTGTCCGGTTTTGATAATTTTGGTGTTTTTGTTTGTTTTTGTGTTAAGGCATAGTCTATAGTGAAGCCTGAAATCTTTGATTTTCATCAGTATTTTAAGTCTTCACTTGGCACAAGCAAGATTATATCATAAGCATACTGCAGGTTGCTAATGAATCTTCTCCAAATCCAATGTTACATTCTTCTTCATATAATCCAGCTTCTTGGTTTATTTTCTCAGTGCACAGATTGAATACGTATAATGAAAGAATGCAACCCTATTGCACACCTCTCCTGATTTTAAATCATTCAGTATCCCCTAGTTCTTTTTGAAAAACTGTCTCTTTGTCTATGTACAAGTTACTCATGAGAAAAATGAGGTGTTCTGCAATACTCATTCTTTGCAATATTATCCATAGTTTACCATGATCCAAATAGTTCACTTCCACTACAAGTTCTACTAGCTATAAGCCTTCAAACTTTTAAAATATTCCTACCTATGTGTTTCTGAGTTTTGGAGCTCGTCCCTGAATCTGCTTTGCCTGGAATTCTGTGGTATTGCTGATGGCAAACCTCACTGCACCTCTACCCTAGCCATCATCAAGCCCCAACCCCCTCTTCCTGTATGATATTCTTGATGTCATCCCACAACTCTTCTGGTCTTTGGTCTTTAGTGTTTAATGTATCAAATCTGTTCTTCAGATGATCTCTAAATTCAGGTGGGATATATTCAAGGTCATATTTTGGCTCTCGTGGACTTGTTTTCACTTTCTTCAGTTGCAGTTTAAATTTGAATATGAGCAATTGATAGTCTATTCCACAGTCTGCCCCTGGCTTTGTTTTGATGGATGATATGGAGCTTTTCCATCATCTCTTTCCACAGATGTAGTCAATATGATTTCTATGTATTCCATCTGTTGAGGTCCATGTGTATAGTCATCTCTTATGCTGTCTAAAGAAAGTATTTGAAATTAACAAATCATTGGTTTTGCAGAATTCTAATGTGTTCTCCAGCATCATTTATATCACCAAGGCCATTTTTTCCAACTACTGGTCCTTCCTCTTTGCTCTCAACCTTTGCATTCAAATCGCCACTAATGATTAATACATCTTGATTATATGTTTGATCAATTTCAGATTCAAGAAGTTGGTAGAATTCTTCTATTTCATCTTCACTGGCTTTAGTGGTTAGTGCATAAATTTGAATAATGGTGGTATTAACTGGTCTTCCCTGTAGGCACATGGATATTATCCTATCACAGACAGCATTGTACTTCATGACTGATCTGGATATGCTCTTCTTGACAATGAATGCAACACCATTCCTCTTCAATTTGTCATTCCCAACATAGGACAGATTCAAAATGGTCAATACCAGTCCATTTCAGCTCACTAATGCCTAAGATCTCAATGTTTATGTGTTCCATTTCATTTTTGAAAATTTCTAATTTTCCTTGATTCATACTTCATAATTCCATGTTCCGATTATTAATGGATGTTAACAGCTGTTTCTCATCATTTTGAGTTGTGCCTCATCAGGAAATGAAGGTCCTGCAGGCTTTGTTCCCACAAGCTTTACTCCATTTGTGTCATCACGGTCAACTCTACTTTGAGGAGGCATCTCTTCCCCAGTCACATTTTGTGTGTCTTCCACCCTGAGGGGCTGACTTTCAGCACTATATCTGACTGATTCTCCGCTATTCATAAGGATTTCAGTGACTAAATATTTGGAAATAGTTCATCTCTCCTTCCTAGCCTGTCTTTGTCTGGAAGCTCAGCTAAAACCTGTCCACCATGGGTGATGCTGCAAGTATTTAAAATTCCCATGGCATAACTTTCAGAAGCACAGAAACTCACAAGCCACCACAGTATGACAAACTGATAGATGAGTGGTGGTATCAACAATGACCTACCCTAAAATAATAATTAAAGAAAGTTCTCTAAACAAAGAGCCATCAACATTTCTTTGATAATGCATCAAAGTGAATATATTATACCAATGTTTACCATTTGTAGTTATTAATTATCAGGATTTTCATCCTGTTTGAGTATATATATTCATTCTATCTTACACATGTCAAGGTATCTCAGTGAATTTGACACAGTATTTTTGATCAAACAATATCTTTGGAAGGGTTTTTTTGGTTGTTGTTCTGGAACCTTCCATTTCTATATTTCATCAGCAGAATAAGAGGTAATGATTATATAGCCATACAAACTATTTCCCCTTACAAAATCCATCAATCAGAATTTCTAATTTTCTGTTGTTTTGATTCATTAATAAGCTTAAAATACTTTTTGCATGTTATATGAAAATTAAAATAATTCTAAATGACTTAACAAAGCTCTTAACTAAATAATCACTCATGTTACAGTTAATTTAATTATAATCATTAACTACATAGACTCAACATAAATTAAGAGACAGAACATCCAAATGTAACTATAATTACTTGAAGAGTATTCATAATTATTGTTACAATATTTACTTCTTGAGCTAATTTTTTATTATTTTTTTGTTTCAATTTTCTTTTGCTTTATTTTCCTTTTACCTTTGTGGATCTTTCATCCTTAGAACTTTTCCTCTCTCAAAACATCTTCTTTTGAATTATTTACATCATCTTTTACTTTCCTTTATCTGACTCTGAATTGCTTACCTAAACAACCGTAGTCTTTAATCAAGTATAAAAACATATAAAATTGAATGTGTTTTCATGGGTATTTTTCTTTAATTAAAGATAATATATGTGAATTATTCATTTTTATTTTCTCATGAACTGAGAAAAAGTTTGTTGCATTTTTCTATTAGTTTTATTTCTCTTTTGCAATTGTAACAAGCCTTGAAAATATTTCTTGATTTTTTAAAATAAATATAAAAAAAATTCAGGATGTTACTATGAAAAATTTACTAAAAATTATTAGAACATTACAAATGAAATAACTACCTATTCAATTGCATATATAATTCAAATGTAACATACATTTTAAATATGTATATTCTTCAAAAAGGTACCTACTTCAAATATACATACTTTTCAAGTATATGTATGTTGTTGTTGTTGTTAAGTGCCTTCGAATTGGTTCTGACCCATAGCAACCCTGTATAGGGTTTCTGAGGAGCAGCTGTTGAGCTTGAATCGCTAAACTTTCTGTTCAAATGGCTTTGCAGTCTGACTCATTAACCCACTTAAATATAAATACGAAGCTCAAATCTAGGTATACTTTAAATATGTATATATAGTTCAAATATATATGTACATATATATGTACACACATATATATGAGAAGTCTTCAAAATATTTGTAGAAAAATGAAATTAAAAGCAGAATTTTCACAAAAAGTTTATAAAGCTCCCTGTGGATCAGTGAACAGCTTTACATGTCTCTTCCAGCCAGAGTATTTGTAACTCCCATAAAATTACTTTTTCCTGATGGGTTTAAACAAGAAAAGGTGAGGAAGAAACTGATGGAGTTTATGATTCAGCTGGGAGTGACTGCTTAACGAACTAATTGTTCTTGGTCAATTTTGCGAACTTGCTGGGTATAAAATGAACCCTCTCAGAAGCAGGTTGTTGTTATGTGCCGTGGAGTGGGTTCCGACTCATAGCGACCCTGAACAGGGTTTCCAGGCTGTAAATCTTTACGGGAGCAGAACGCCTCATCATTCCCCCAGGGAGCAGCTGGTAGTTTCGAACTGCTGACCTTGAGGTTCACAGCCCGATTCGTAACCAGTACGCTACCAGAGCTCCTTCAGAAGCAGGTTAGGTAGGAGTTTATTACCTCCAAAGAAGAGTTTTGGGATAGAGAACATCCTATGGATCCAGAGATCCTTGGGCACTGACCCTCTTTGGCCCAGGGTCAGAACGCTGTAACATCTGAGGAGTGGCAGAGAAGCCTCAACAATAGAACCAAGAATCACAGGACAAGACAGAGGAGTAGGCTTTCCTGTCCACAGAGCAAGTAAAGTTGAGTGACTTTGGGCAGAAGGATTGATTTCAGAATGGAGTGCTTCCAGACACTTAATTGGGGGCACAGAGTGAGGGTTCAGTTTGATATTCCAGAGAACTAGAACTGAGTGCTTGCAGGCAAAGATTTAGCGTAATGTGGTATGTCCTGTAGGCATTCAGCAGCAGCCCAAAGAGAGCTTTGTAACATTGGCCAAGTAGAGAGAAGCCTGCTTCTTGGCACAGCTGAAGAGAGGATGTCCTGACTGAAGAACTCTTCCTGAGCCCTTCTGATCCTAACTTTTAACCTCTTCACTTCTCTAGTAGACCCCATAACTGTGAGTATGTTGTCTGATTTCTGTGTGGCAATTGCAATAACTTTTCGAACCCAGATGAGAAGTAGAGTATGCTGTGAGACGGTTGCTTGGTGCCATGTTTTACCCCCTCACATGGTGTCCTGGTGACCGGACGGCACTTAACAACAACATATGCTGGTTGGTGGTTGTGTGCCACCGAGTCAGTTCCAACCCAGAGTGACCCTATATAGGGTTTCAGAGACTGCAAATCTTTACAGGCACAGAAAACCTCATCTTTCTCTTACGGAATCCCTAGTAGAATGGAACTACTGACCTTGCTGTTAACACTCCAGCTCATAATCCACTATGCTACTACCAAGGATTACTCCCTCTTATATGTA